>NW_025354365.1:0-8036 GCF_016433145.1 Gracilinanus agilis
TGGGCTGTGGGTCTTAGAATAAGGAATTTCAGGTCTGGGAGGAAGCTTAGAACAGGAGATGTCAGGGCTGACAGAGGTCTTAGAATATGGAATATCAGAGCAGGGAGGAACCTTAGCAATGGGGATGTCAGGGCTGACAGAAATCTTAGAACAGGGAATATCAAGGCTGGGAGCAGCCTTAGAACTGGAGATGTCAGGGCTGACAGAGGTCTTAGAATAAGGAATTTCAAGGCTGGGAGGGATATTAGAAGAGAAAACAGAGATCATTTGAACTTGTAGGCATTTAGAGGGTAACATTCAAATCTTTTAACTTCTAAATGAGCAAACTGAGACCCAAGAAGGGAAAATGGCAGGTGGAACGTATCCGGAAGGACTGGTGAATGTTAGACAATTACTAGGATGACATCAGGACCAGTGGATTTCAGTAAGACCTGGCATGGGTGGCCAAATAAATGGATTCTCGTCCCAAAGGGCTGCCATGACCTTGTTGTGTAACTCTCACCAAATCTTTGAACTCTTGGAGCTTCCAAAATGGAAGACTCAGTGGGAACGACTCAACTGTATGCCTTCCTTCCAGGGCTCCCAAACCAGTGGATCTAGTTATCTAGAGACCTCCAAGGCCTTCCAGTCTAATGCCCTCTTTTTATAAATAAGGACACTGGGTTGGGGAGAGGTGAATAACTTATCCAAAGTCACTCCCATAGAAAGCTACAGATAAAGAGATTTCTATGAGTCCTTGGACTTAAAATTCAGAGCTTTTTCTCCCATTAGATTCAAAGGAATCCAAGACAAGTAAAGTGATTATGCATATTCTTGCCATTATAGTTGTTTCTGATAAATAAAACAACCAGAAGGGCTGCTAGGTGGATTGAGAGCCAAACCCAGAGATGGGAGGTCCTGGGTTCAAATCTAGCTTCAGACATTTCCTAGCTATGCGACCTTGGGCAAGTTACTTAACCCCCATTGCCTACCCTTACCATTCTCCTTTCTTGAAACTTATACACAGTATTGATTCTGAGATGGAAGATAAGAGTTGAATGAATGAATGAATGAATGAATGAATGAATGAATGAATGAATGAAAGCATGGATATAACAACCAGAATCCAGGAGACAAGCAACACTAATCTTTAGGGGAAATCACAGGATTATAGATTTTAATCTAAAAGGGACCTCAAAGGCATCTAACCCAACCCTTTCATTTATGAAGAAACTGAGTCCCAATGATACTAAGTGTCTTGCTCAAGTCACTGGCAGAAACAGAATTCAAACCCAGATCTCCTGTCTCCCAATCTAGCATTTTTTCCATTGAACAATGCCAACTAAGACCTTGACCTGGCTGGTACTAGGGTAGTCAATATTGAATTCTAAGAGTTATAAGAAAATCCAGACAGCGGAGACGCCATAAATCCATTCATATACATATGATACAGATACACCAATTCCTGCAAGGTGGCGGAAAGTTGTTTTTTTGTTGTTGTTGTTGTTGTTGTTGTTTGTTTGTTTGTTTGTTTGGGTGTTTATGCAGGGAAAGAGGAGGACAAGAGAACTGGAAGCCTTTCCTGAATGCAATGCCAGATCCCTGGGTGACCTTGGACTTCACGCATGCCTGCTGTGCTCAGAGAACCATCTTCTGCCTCTGGGCAGCCATGAAGGCTGGCTACTTCCCCTAATGAGGGTGATGGTCGATTAGGGAATATAATACAGACTCAGATGGTCTTGGGCAGAATTGGGAGTCAGGAGACCTGAGTTAGAGTACTTCTTCCTGCCGCCCACTAGCGTAACCTTGGACAAATTGTTTCCCTTATCTGTCTTAATTTTTCTTCTTCCATAAATTGGAAAGGGGGAGATATGGGCAAGATCGGAGGTTCTTTGCTATAGACTCCTCAGGATGATCATTTTAAATGCATAAAATAAAATCCATAGGATTTCAAAAGAAATTAATTTCCTTGAAATATACTTATCAAAATGTTAAGAAAAAATGAAATCTTTTATGTTTCTAGTTTGTTGTTTTATTGTTTCAGTCGTGTCCAACTCTTTTTTGACCCCACTTGGGTTTTTTTTTTTTTTTTTTTGGCAAAGATACTGGTTTGCCATTAACTTTTTCAGCTCTTTTTATAGATAAAGAAACTGAAGCAAATAGGCTTAAGTGACTTGCCCAGGGTCACCCAGTTAGGAAGTGTCTGAGACCAGATTTGAACTTAGGTTTTTTTGATTCCAGACCCGGCTCTCTATTTTGCCACCTAGTTTACGGACCAGGTTTAAAATTCCTGGACTAGATGACCTCTTATGCATTTCCTGGTTCTAATTTTCATTGTTTTTGATAAAATTCTGCCTGGACAAGGGCCCTTATATCTCCAAAATTCTATGTTCTTGTGTCCCTTCCAGAACATAGAACATACTGTCCCATTAAGGCAACAATTCTTAACTTGGGGTCCTTGAACTTGACTTTTTAAAAATATTTTGGCAGTTGTATTATAGTATAACTGATTTCCTCTGTAAGCATTGGATTTTATTTTATGAATTTAAAAACGTTATTCTGAGAAAGGGGTCCCAGAGAGGCCAATGCAACCCCCACCCCCAATAATAATAGCTCCTATTTATACAGTACTTACTATGGGCCAGGAACTGGGCTGAGCCTTTTACAATTTTCACATTTGATCCTCACAACCTGAGATGGGTACTATTATTATCCCCGTTTTACATATGAAGAAACTGAGGCACACAGCAGTTAAGTGATGTACCCCAGATCAAACAGCTAGGAAGTATCCAAAGCCAGATTTGAAGTGAGGTCTTTCTGACTCTAAACCTGCTGTTCTATCCACTTCACCACCTAGCTATCCTTGCTCTAAGACAAGCTCTCACAACTTATGTTTTAAGAGCCTGTCGCCTCTGACATTCTATGTCCTATAAGCCCTACCCGTGTTCTAATGCCCCTTATTATTAATTATTATATGATTTGCTATTACTTAATAGTTATATTGTTATATTCTTGTTAATATATGATTATAATATACAATTGTAATATATAATATATAATAAAATAAGGGTGAACCTTAAAACATGAAATATCAGTGCTTTTAAGCATACTAAGAGATAAGGGACAGAAATTATTAGATTATGATTATATGTTATATTATTATTCATGTCCCTTATCATTTATTATGCTTAAAAGCACTGATATTTCATGTTTTAAGGTTCCTCCTAGCTCTGGCATTCAATGCTCTATGATCTTCCCACCACAGACAGTTTATGTTCTAAGCAACATGAAAAATGAAGGAGTTGTATTAGACAGCCCCTGACGTCCTTTCCAGCTTAGAATCAATGAAGATTCTCTAACAATGGCATGAGATCCTTTTCTTCTGGTCTAGTGGCTAGGTGGGAGATTGGCAGATGCAAGCTTCTGGGTAAATATAGGTTAATTGACCTTCCTTTCAAAGAGGACCAATGACACCATGGGGTGATGTCTTGACTTTGAGTGAGGTAGAGTTGCACAGAGTTGTCAGCCTCACTGTCTCTTCCAGAGTCATCAAAATACAATGACAAGACAAAATTCAGCACGACTGTTCAGGATGCAGTGGATAACCATAGCATCTTTGATATCTCATCAAGCTCTAAATACTCCAAATGAGATAACATACATGAAACATGTTGTAAATCTTATGGCATGTTTTAAATGCTATTTATCACCATCACCATCCTCATCCTCATCATCACCATCATCATCCTCATCACCCTCACCATTATTATATTTAACTGCTAGATTATCAGATCCTATAACATGGAGAGCCCTGGGTAGGTTACAAAGAAAGAAAGCCTAGTTTCTTGCCTTCCAGGAACTTCCATGATATTCCCAGGCTTCTGTGTAAATTTTTTTTCTTTTTCTTTTTATTCATTTTTAAATTATTTGTTTATTTAATTAATTAAGAATATTTTTCCATGGTTCCATGATTCATGTTCTTTCCCTCCCCTCCTCCCTCCCCCTCTCCCATAGCCAACACACAATTCCACTGGGTTTTACATGTGACATTGATCAAGACCTATTTCCATATTGTTAATATTTGAACTAGGATGATCATTTAGTGTCTATATTCCCAATCATATCCCCATTGAACCATATGTTCAAGCAGTTCTTTTTCTTCTGTTTTTCTGCTCCCACAGTTCTTTCTCTAGATGTGGACATCGTTCTTTCTCATAAGTCCCTCAAAATTGTCCTGGATCATTGCATTGCTGCTAGTAGAGAAGTCCATTACATTCGATTCTACCGTAGTGCATCCGTCTCTGTGTTTCTTTCACTCTGCATCAATTCCTGGAGGTCTTTCCAGTTCACATGGAATCCCTCCAGTTCATTATTCCTTTCAGCCTAATAGTATTCCATCACCAACAGATACCACAACTTGTTCAGCCGTTCCCCAATCAAAGAATTGCCACTACAAAGAGCTCAGCTATAAATATTTTTTGTATGTATCTTTTTCTTTATGATCTTTTTGGGGTATAAACCCAGCAGTGTTATGCCTAGATCAAAGGGCAGGCAGTCTTTTAATGCGCCTTTGGGCATAGTTCCAAATTGCCATCCAGAATGGTTGGATCAATTCACAACTCCACCAGCCATGCATTAACGTCCCAATTTTACCTTTGTGTAAAATTCTGTAGATAATCTGAGTGGCTATGTGTAAAAGTACATATGGAATCATGGGCTTAGATCCATGAAGATGGAAGCTCTCTTATCTTTACAAGCTATGGTACTAGGAAGGTACTAGGTACTAGGAAGAAATCTAATGATCAAGGAAAAGAAAAAAAAAACAGACTTTCATACAATGATAGAGGGATGGAGAGCTCTGGCTCCTGGAGTCTGTCTGATGGTTATTAAGCTTCTCACTGGACCCAATGTTGTGACTGTGGTAAATCACTTAACCCTTTTCAGAATCAGTTTGCTCATTTACAAAATGGGAGAACCATGATATCACCTACTTCATAGAGTTGATTCAAAGCCCAGTCAATGTGGAAAACTCTTTGTGGCATTTTAAGTGTGAGCTAAAGATGAACAGTCATTCCAATGAATGTGTTACCTTAATTTGAGTGCCTTCCTTCTGTTGATCATCTTCAGCTTCCCCTCTCTATATTTCATTTGTGCCTAATTATTTGCTTCTTATTACCTCCATTAGACTGAAAACTCCTTGATGGAAGGAACTATTTTTTTGGCCTTTCTTTGTATATTCAGCACTTCACCCAGTACCTGATTAATAAATGTTTGATCCTGGCTAGCCTGTATTGCCTTGACTTTTGTCTTGCCCTTGGACTTCCATTATTCTGGAAGAAAATGAATCTGATGACTTTGTGTAGTCTGCCTCACATAAATTTAATTCACACATACAAGTCAAAATACCACTTGTGATGTCAGTGGATCTCTTTGAAAACAAAGAATGAACAAAAAGAGCATGGTGGCTTTAGAATAATATATTTTTTATTTTTCCAATTTCATATGATCCAATTTTCAACATATGTTTTCTGAAAATCCAAATTGTTTCTCTCTTTTCCTTCTCTCCTCTTTCCCAGAGATGGTAAGCAATTTGATCTGGATTATACACGTATGATCATGCGAAACATTTTCATATTGGTCATCACTGTGAGAGAACACTCATATAAAACTAAGACTTGGTATTATCTTTGAATTATATGGCCCTACTGGATGTTTCAGGTCAAGACAGCCAGGGATTCTCCTCTCAGGCAACTGATAGATGGTATTTGACATTGATCATAAGGAAGGTATGAATTGGGATCGCCATCTTCATCTGTAGTTTACATTCCTCTAAGGCCCTTTACTGATCACCATCTCTACACCTGCTTTATTAAGTAGACTGCACAAATGCTACTCTTTCTCTCTTTTTAAAAAATCCTCACCTTTTATCTTAGAATCAATACTATATATTAATTCCAAGGCAGAAGAGTGGTAAGGGCTAGGCAATGGAGATTAAGTGACTTGTCCAGGGTCACACAGCTAGGAAGTGTCTGAAGCCATATTTGAACCCAGGACCTCCTGTCTCTAAGACCTGGCTCTCAATCCACTGAGTCACCCAGCTCCCCCCCTTTCTTTTTTTTTTTTAAACTCTTTCCTTCATTTGTAAAATCAATACTGTGTATTCATTCCAAGGCAGAAGAGTGTTAAGGGCTAGACAGTGGAGGGTTAAAGTGAATTGTCCAGGGTCACACAGTTAGAAAGTGTCTGAGGCCAGATTTGAACCCAGAACCTCCTGTCTCTAGGTCTGGCTCTCAATCTACTGAACCACCTATTGCACCTAAATGCTATTATTTTTACAGATAGATGGGGACCACAGGGTTTAAAGATGAAGGAACCAGAGTCTTTATTTTATACATGAGGAAATTGGGACCCAGAGATGGGTCTAAGAGAAAATCCTAATATCACATTGTATATAAAGAATAGAAACTAGAATTTGTGCCCAGGTGCCTGGCACATAGTAGGTGTTTAATAAGTGCTTGTTCTCTACAATGATCTCTTTGTCCTCAGTTTCCTTCTCTGTGGAAAGAAAGAATTGGGTTATATAGCTTCTATGGTCCCTTCTAACTCTAAATTTATGATTCCATTATCCTACTTGTGTGATCCTGTATAAATTATTTAATATATCTGGGTGTGAGTTTCCACATCTGGAAAATGAAGGGGTTGGACAGGAGGAACTCTAGAGTCCCTTTGAGCTCTGGATCTATGAATCTATATTCAGCTATCTGTGATCCCATGATAGTGTGATCTAAGGTTCCTTCTGGATCTAAATGTATAATAATAATAATTTGTTGTTCAGTCTTTTTTTTTAGTCATGTCCATCTCTTTGTGATCTCATTTGAGGTTTTCTTGGCAGAGATATTGGTGTGGTTTGCCATTTCCTTCTCCAGCTCATTTTACAGATAAGGAAACTGAGACAAACAGAGTGAAGTGAATTGCCTAGAGTTACTCAACAAGTTAGTGTCTGAGGCCAGATTTGATAACAGGAAGATAAGTCTTCTTGATTTTAGTCTTGGCACTGTATCTACTGTGTCATCTAACTGCCTCTGAAAATAAAATAATAACAATAATAATTGCTAACATTTACATAGTGCCTTTAAGGTTTGTGAAACACTTCACAATATTAGATTATTTTCTCTTTACATAATGCCTGGAAGGTAAGTTCTATAATTATACACACTTTACAAGGAGGAGACTGAGGTCAGCAGAGACTACTTGACTTGCCCAGGGTTATGAAGCAAGCTCCTTAGTTAGCCTAAAGAAGAGAAGACTTTGGAAGGACATTAGACCCATTCTAAGTATTAAAATTTGCCTTTTGTAAGAGGGCATAGATGTGATAATTTTATTTTGAAACAATTGATTTCTTTTGCAATCATATATATTTTGGCTTATGCATTCTGAGAAGTGGTCCAGGGGTTTCACTAGCCTGCCCAAAAGGCCCAGGGTTGAAGAACCCCTGACCTAATTGGTCAAGCTCTATTTGAACCCTAAATCAATCCTTCAGTGTGGTAGCTATCTGCCCAAGCCAGTTTTATATGATCTTCATCTTTGATATATATGCCACATCTGACTTTACCTAATTCATTGACAAAAGAGCCAACCACAGATCCCTGGAACACCCCACTAGAGACCTCCTTCAAAGTTGACATAGGATTTTAATGATTATTCTTTTGGTCCAAGTTACTTTGGCAATTCTAAATATCAATTATCCTCCTTTTTCCATGGCATCATACTATCTTCCATAAATCAACCCAATCTGACAAAGGATTTCTTAGCTAAGCTCCCTTGCCAAAGAGCATTCTTGCTTTATCTCCATCATTCAGTGTACAACTGGTGAGCATTGTATCAAGTCAGTACAAGTCAACATATACTCCTTATGCACATTGAGGTGGATGATGGCTACTCTCATTTCTGTTACTCTGTTTGTATTACAAAGCATCTATATTGAGACAATGCTTTGAGTCTGGAAGTGCAAGGATCATTAGAACCATTTTATATATGATCACGCTAAGGCTCAGGAA
>NW_025354366.1:0-1851 GCF_016433145.1 Gracilinanus agilis
ACTGTTTGCTAGACATTTCTACTTGAATGAGTTTCCAGCACCTCAAGGACCAGCACAACATGCTGTGCTACCTCCCTGTTCTCAGTAAATCCTTTTTCTAAATGACTAATAACCAACTGGCCAGTTATTGACAGGGTTTACATCAGTGGGGGCTCAAGAACAAAAGGTCTAAAGCCACAGCATCTCAGGCTTACCTTTCTCTAGAACCATGAGAGAGAATTAATCAGTCGCTCCTGGGGATTCCAAATTGTGACTATTAATGGCTAGTTTGAGGAGTGACTTAAGAGAGGAGAGAAGATGCTGAACTATAACATAAACTATTAGACATATAAATCTGAAGAAAGAGAAAGATTACTTTTAAGCATTCAAGGTTTTTGATTTTGCAATGATGGGAGGGATGAGGAAAGTTTAATGGAGGAGGTGGTGATAGAACTGGCCCTTGTAGAATAGATTGGATTTCAACAGAGCATTCCAGGCACAAGGAAAGGCATAATAAGTAAGTTCCAGGAAACGTCAATGAGAAAGAACTGGAGAATTCAGTGGAAAGTGAGTGGTCCAACTTAGCACACTAGTAGATTACAGGAAAGAAAGTCATGAGAGCAAAGACCAGAGTGGTCAGTGAACCAGATTGGGGAAGAGCTTGAAGTAAAGGGAATGGATATTGGCTTTATGGTGGCCAATTGGTGACTTCTAAAGAGTTTCCGAGTAGGAAATAGCATGATCAAATCTGTGAATGAAGATTCCTCTGATGACGTTAAATAGGAAACTGAAATGGAATAGACTAGAGGCAAGGAGGCCAGATAACAGTCTAGTTTAAACAGTCTCAATGAGAGCCCAAATTAGGCTGTTGACAGCAGGAAGGGAACAGAAAAGACAGATGCAAGAGATATCAGGGAGGCAGCTTTGACAAGATGTAGAAGCAGATTTTGAAGGATGAGAGACAGAAAAGAATCTGAAGATGAGTCAGACTCAAGACTGGTTAACTGGGAGGAGGGTAGCATCAGTAAGAGAAATGAGAGGACCTGAAGGGGCAGCCATGGAGAGAACACTAGCTTAGGATTGGGGCCCAGAGTTCAGTTCCATTTAACCAATATTTATTGATTAACCGCTATGTGCTACATCCTGCTCTGGATAAAAAGATTTTTTTTTAAACCCTTACCTTCCATCTTAGAATCAATATTGTATATTACTTCTGTGGCAGAAGAATGGTAAGGGTTAGGCAATGGGGGTTAAGTGACTTACTTGCCCAGAGTCACACAGCTAGGAAGTGTCTGATGCTAGATTTGAACCCAGGACCTCCCCTCTCTACGCCTGGATCTCAATCCATGAGTCACCTATCTAGCCCCAATAAAAAGATTTTTTTTAATATCGTAATCTCTACTTTTAAAGAATATATACTTAATGGGTCAAAACAGAAAGGAAGACAAGGTATGTGACATATACAGAAAGATATAAAGAGAGCTAGGGAGTGATGGAGCCAAAGCAGAGACAAGAACAGCCACAATAATGAGAACAGCTTTTAACATTTGCCAAGCACTTTCTACATAGAATTCTTATTTGACCCTCACCACAACAGAAGAGGTAGGTGCTAGAGGAAAATTTGAGAAGTAAAAGAACACTTTCAACTTGATAGATCAAAGGATTTCTAGCTGGAAGGAACTTCAGTGATTATCTAGTCCAATTACTTCATTTTACTAACAAGGAAACTGAGGCCCAGAGAGAAAGAAAATGCCTTGCCTGAAGCCACACAGGTTTTTTAGTAGCAGAGCAAAGATTCGCCTTGATGCTACAGTCCCACGTGAAGCTTGAGGTGCTGGAAACTCATTCAAGTAGAAATGTCTAGCAAACAGT
>NW_025354367.1:0-3670 GCF_016433145.1 Gracilinanus agilis
TCCCTCTCCCTCTCCTTTTCCCTCTCCCTCTTCCTCCCTCCCTCCCTCCCTCCCTCCCTTCCTTTCTTTCTCTCCCTCTCTTTCTCCCTCTCCCTCTCCATATCGCTCCCCCCTTCCTTCCCTGGTCATCCTGCCCTGGATACTTTAACCGCACCCCTCCCTTCTTATTCCCCACCCCCCAACCCAAAAGCTCCCTTTGGTTCAGGGTCCCAGGTTCTGCCTGGGGACTGGCTGCTCTCCTGGGGATTTAGAAACAGGTAACCTTCTCCACCTCTTTGCCCTTTCCCATCAGCCCCAGGTCCATCATGAACCGGGATCCGGCTTGGACTGGGGGAACCAGGGATGGCTATGGGGGAGGGGAGGGTTGGCTGGTAATTTGTCACGTGGGAAGAAAGCAAAAGGCAGATTTGAAGCAAACTAACAGCTCGGGAACCTTTGTTACTAAGCGATGAGAGGCTCCTCCGCCCAGGGCTGTAGCTCAGAAGTCTCGGACTTCTAAAGCATCCTTCTGGGGATTCTCCTTTGGCTCTTTGGGGGGAGAGTTGTTAAAACAATTATACTTTACAAGCTCAGCCCGGAAGCCGTCCTCTCTCCCCAGCTAGACCCCATTCCTTGGCAGCTAGAAAGCGCCCGGGCGCGGAGGACTTGGGCGCCAAGTCCGCTGCCCCAACTTCCCTCGGACTGTGACCACTACCCTCTCCCCTTCTCTGGTCTTCCTCAGCCCTGTCTTCAAGGTCCTCCCCACCCCCACCTCCAACTCTGACCGGCTGAGGCAGAAGCTTGGCCGATCCCTTCCGAGCTCGGAGAGGCCCTGTGGCGGCCACATTTCTTTGTTTTATTGCCGTGGGGGAGGAGGGGCTATTGGCACAGAAGATGAACGAAGTGGGACACAAAGAAGAAAACTGTCGGCAGCAGATCCTCTGCTCTCTTAGGTTCTCCAGGCTGAAGGACCTTGGCAAAGTCACTGAATTGCCCTCCTCTGTAAAATGAGGGGCTAACCTAGCCGGCCTCTGGCGTCCCTCTCAGCTCTCAAGCTGGCCTCCTGGGGGTCATTAACAGACAATAATTCATACTTCTTTCCTTCATTGAGGCTCAAGAAGTTCTCTTCTCACAATAGCACTGGCAGGCAGGCAAGGGGGCGGATCCTTATTCTCATTTGACATATGAAGGAAACTGAGGCCAGTGACCCATTTACTAACTTGAGTGCTGAGAGACCCCACAGGCTGTCTGGTCCAGCCTCTTCATTTTACCAAGGAGGAAACTGAGGCCTAGGGAAAGGCAGCAACTTGCTCAGGGTCACAGAATGAGGGTGTAAGGTAGGATTTGAAAGCGGGGCTCTCTCTCTGAAGCCTGCCTGGCTCCCTTTCCCCTCTGATCTTTGATTCTATAAAGCTGTCAGTGGTTTTGGATTCGAGGAGCCTCAAGGCTCTTTCCTCCTATGGCAAGCTTCCCGGGATACAATTAAACAAGCCTGGGGAGAGCCCAAATGACGGGAGTCCCAGTGCCAAGCCTCAAGCCTCCCTTTCACTGGATTCCAAATGTTACCTCCCTCCTCCCTGCCCCCTCCTTTGAGCTTTGGCTTGCCAGAAGGCTTCAAGCGCACAGAGGAATTTATACTTCACCAGGGACCCACCATGGCCAGTCCAGGCAGGCTGAGCTGGGGTCCGAGGGGGAAGGAGCCTTCTTCGTGGACTGGGAGCAGGACCGGAATCACATCTCTGCCCGAGGCAGCCGAAGAAGAGACTAGTGTTCAGGCTGGACCAGATGCCTGTAACAAGAACGAAGTGTTGAGGGGCTGCATTCCAGGACGCGGTTTTCAATTCCTCCCTGGCTCAGCGCTAAAGGGGGCTGACGGTGGGGAGAGTGACAGCCTCCACGGCTCCCCACGTCCTCACCTCCAGGGCCCACGCTCAGAGATGGTCAGGGCCGGGACACGAGAGGTCTACACTGGGAAGAAACTTCGAAGCGGGCGTGGGAAAGGAGAAGAGAGGACAGAAGCCAGCTGCGGCTTGCCCCAGCCTTCAGCGCAGCCGGAGGCACTCTGGGACGTCCGAAGCAGGGCTAAGGCTTTCAGAGGAGCGGAAAGAGGACCCAGCTGGGAGCAGCTTATCTCAGTGGATCGCCAGGTCCGAGATGGGGGAGGGGCTGGCTCTGGGGACACCGATTTCTATCTGGAAGGGACTTCAGACTGGGGATTCGAACCCACGACCTCGGACTCTGTTCTTCCGACCGTCCCAGGGTGTGTCCTTTAAGAGGGAACTTTTGGGGGTGGGAGAAGGTGTCTTAGGGAAAGTGGGGGCTTCGACTGGAAAGGGGAGGGCGTAGATTTGGGAAGGGAGGCGGTCTAAGAACCCAGAGAGGCAGGGCTGGGGCGGGCCCGGGCAGGGCGCCTCTGACCCGAAGGTCTGGAACCAGGTGAAGCCGCCAGGAGCCTGACTAACCAGTGTCTGGGGCATGCACCTCCCGCATACATGGCCTCTCCCCCTACCTCCGCCTCATTTACAGGAGGGGAAACTGAGGCCCGAAGGGGCGGCTCCCGGCCCTTTCTCTCTCCTGAGGCGGGATCCCAAGCTCTGCGCCCCGGGTTGGGAGGCAGAGGTGGGCGCTGGGGGGCCTCCCGGGCCGGTAAGGGGCGCTGCCCAGCCCAGCCCAGCCCAGCCCATGCCAGGCTGCTGCTGCCGACTCTCGGTCGAGAGGCACCAGTCCTGCCCTGGGCCCACCCCCACCTCCCCGCGGACCCGCTGACCTCTCGGAGCCGGGCTCCTCAGTCCCGCCTGCCGGCCGTCCGTCTGTCCCTTGGCCTGAGTGTGGGCCGTCTACAGGGGCTCCCCGGGGGCGGGGCGGGCCGGGGGCCGAGCCAGCTTCTTAAAGGAGCAGCCGGGGCTGGCCGGAGCCCTGGAGCAGCTGGGGCGGGGCGGGAGGGGGACCCAGGCGTGATTCACCGCCCCACCCACCCACCCACGCACCCCGGCCTGGGGCAGGTGCCCGGGGGCCGCTTCGGACCAGCCAAGGCCTCCCCGAAACCCCAAACTACCTCCTGAACTCCCCAGCCTCCAGCCGACCCCGGGTCCCAGAGTCGGGAGGCTCTGGAAGAGAGAGAGAGCTCCCACTCCACGCACTACCGCCCCAATCCGCCCCAATGGGACCCAAGCCCTAGCCATTAATCTAGCAGTCAGTCAACAAACTTTAAACGGCAGCTCAGGGCCAGGCCTTTGTACTAGATCTTGGGGACGCGGGGACAAAAGGGAAGCAGCCTCTGCCCCTCAGGGAGATCGAGCTCAGGAAGTCCGGCTCAGGCACTGGGTCTCAGTTTCCATAACTGTAAAATGGGGGCTCGAGGAAGGGAGTAAATATAGCGCACCTACCAAGTGTCAAACACTGTAGATGAGCTCCTTCCATCTTCATAACAACCCTGCGGGGCAAACAGAAGGCCAGTGACCCGCCCAGAGTCACACAACCAAAGGCAGTTTCCGAGGTCGAATTTGGACTTGAGGCTTCCTGACTCCAGACTCTTTATCTCCCGAGTCGGCTGTCTCAGGTTTCGGATACTAATCGCACCCGTTTCTGCAGCACCCCGCCGCGCGTTTATCCCCATCAACGAGCTGTGCCCCCCACTGGACACTGTCTCCCTGCGACCCTCCCCTCTCGGACCCTGCAGTTCCCTTCGCTC
>NW_025354368.1:0-6907 GCF_016433145.1 Gracilinanus agilis
AGTGTCTGAGATAGGATTTGAACTCAGGTTTTTCTGATTTCAATTCTAGCACTCATTATTCACCATGCTACTTAGACGGCTTTTGTAGAAATAAGACCAACTCTATATAAAATTGGGAAATTTGTCTTTAGTGATCTTAGAGAAATACAGTAAAGATTCACTTAATCCTGCTAATGGAGGGGACATTGAAGCTCATATACTACCAGATGGTGAGAGAGTGTTGCATAGTGGAGAGAGTGCTGGGTATGGAATGAGAAAGAACTGAATTAAAATCTTGTTTCTGGCATTTAGCCATTTAGTTTCTCTGAGTCCAATTCCCTCATCTTTAAAATAGGTATAGCAACACTTGTGGTGAGGGTCAAATAAGACAATGTATCTAGAGTGATTTGCAAGCCTTAAAAGTGCTATATAAACATTAAATATTACTACAATTGTTATAAAATTCAGCTGGAAATAGAGCTCCCTTTGAGCCAGAAGAGATTTATGCCTTAAAGGAAAAAAAACACTGCTTTACAACAGCTCTCCATTTAAAGAACTTGAAGTACTTTATAAACAGTGGTCTCATTAATTTTGCCCTGACCTTTTCTTCCCTACTTCCTCCCTCTCAAAGGAAGCCCAAGCCCAAGCATTTACAGTTTAAGCAGTCTCTGAAAGGCCAAAGGACCCACAATCTATAGCACCTCCAAGAAGGTACCAAATTGGCATTACTGGAAGGCCAATTTCCCACCCCCTGGGGCATCCTATCAGAACACGAGCTCCAGAGTGATTGAATGAACTAATTTCAAAAAGTTCAAATCTACACCTCGCAAAATGATTTTTCCAAAATGTCCTCTGATTGTTTGCCCTCCTTGTTCCTACTCATATCCACTATTAAGATTATTTCCTAAGGCAATCAGGGAAAAAGGAAAAGAGCCTATATGTTCTATAATATTTATTATAGCTCTCTTTGTAGTGGCAAAGAACTAGAAATTAAGGGGATGTCCATCACTTGGGGCATGGCTAAGCAAGTTGTGGCACATGGTGGTGATGGAATACCACTGCTGCATAAGAAATGAAAAGCGGGTTAACTAAAAAAATTATGGAAAGACCTCTATGAAAATGTGAAGAGGGAAATGAGAAGCAAGAGGACATTATATATGGTAACAGAAATATTGTTTGGAAAATGACTTGTATCTATCCATCTCCAGACAAAGAAATGATAAAGAGAAACAAGCAAGACAGTTTTATAAATACATTTATCTTTTTGGCAAATGATGATTTCTTTAGGATGGGGAGGGCACGGAGGGAGCTACCTGGGAATTGTATTATAAAAAATAAATACATTAAATTTTTTGAAAAATCTTTCTCCACACCCAATAAATTTCAATGACTCTCTCTTAACTTCATGCACAATTCTGCTTGCCTTTTTTTTTTAATTTTCTGAGGCTGGATTTGAACCTAGGACCTCCCATCTCTAGGCCTGACTGCTTGCCTTTTAAAGGTCTTCATAATCTGGCATCTTCTTACTTTTTTAGCTCCCTTACAATAAACTTCAGGCAGCTAGGTGGTACAATGGATAAAGCATTGGGCCTGGCATCAGGAGGTTCAAATTTGACTTCAGACCCTTACTAGCTGCAAGACCCTGGAGAAGCCACTTACAAATAAATCTTTCCAATATCTTTGGCAAAAAAAAAGTCACAAATGAGTCAGACACAACTGAAATGACTGAACAACACACACTTACTTCTGTCCATATACTCTTTGATCCAGTAACATTGGCTTTCTTGAAGTTCCCCACATATACATGGTGGCCTTCTATCTCTTGGCTCTGAATGCTTACATAAGCTATCCTCCGTGCCTGGAATGCTCTCTTCAACTCTACCTCCCATGTCCCATGGCTCTCTTCAAGATTTATCAGATATCCTGCCTTTTAGAGGATACTTTCTCCATTTTCCTCATTCCTGGTGTCTTTTCTCTGAGAATATCTCCAATTTATGCTGTATAGTTTATAAACACACACACATACACATACATATAATTGTCTGCACGTTGTCTTCCTCAGCCAAATGTTAATTCCTTGAGACAGGAGCTATTTTGGGGGGTGGAAGGGGTGCTTCTTTGTATCCCCAGAGCTAACACAGTACGGGGCACAAAGTATGACTTAACGAATGCTTATTGACTGAATAATACGCTAAGGCAGTGATTCCCAAAGTGGGCGCCACTGCCCCCTGGTGGGTGCTGCAGTGATCCAGGGGAGCAGTGAGGGCCACAGGTGCATTTATCTTTCCTATTAATTGCTATTAAAATTAAAAAGAAATTAATTTCCAGGGGGCGAAGTAATGTTTTTTTTCTGAAAAGGGGGTGATAGGCCAAAAAAGTTTGGGAACCACTGCTCAAGGCCTTTGAAGACCAACTCTCCAGTTTTGCATGCCCAAACTTTTCATTCAAATCCCATTTTATTGAAGCTCAAGAGCATCCATAGAGTGTCCCGCTACCTGAAGAGTTGTGTCAGCTTATTAAGGGTTTCCAAGTTATATAATATTCTAATATGCAATAGCGTAGAAGAGCAAACTAGTCAGAAGAAAGGGGGGAGAAATCAGCCAGCGGCCTCTTTCTTTTCATGAATCAGGCTCTAATATGGCTATTTGGTGTTCTCATTCTAGGATTCTGAGATTCAATACATAAATTGGAGGGTCAGATGGAGATCTATTTACTTTCAAAATTAACACGTGGGGGTGGAGGAGAGTGTGACTTTTCTGATTTTTCTGCTAGGGTCCCAGATTTCTTTCTAATGGTGGCTGGTACACTTAATGCATGCTCTATAAAGCTCAGACATGTTATGCCAAAACAAGTCACAGGGCAGCATTGAAATGTCAATTAAGACAGCAACACCCTGGACTGTGGGCCAGTGAATTCCCCAGTGCTCATTATGTTTCTCAAACCCTTCCACTTTTTTTCCCTTTAATAATTTTTAGTTTTTAGAAAAGTTAACATGGTTACATGATTCATGCTCTTACTTTCCCCTTCACCCCCCGACCCTTCCACTTTTTAGTTTACAAACCAGGGACTGCCATAAAGACATCAAGGTTTCCTAGGCTAACCAGACTAATTTACCCCCGAGCCTCCAACTCTTGCTGTCCTCCTAGTAACATTCCAGTCTCTATTGTTGCTTGCTTTAAAGATGGGTTGGATGGAGGCTTTCTAATCCATCACAAGCCAAACGTCAGGACTCTCACGCTATAGCATTTAACAGTGTAGGAGGAAGGACTTTTATGGGTCATTAACTATGTTGCTGACATATTCACAATGGCTTATCAGTTATGAAAACAGCCCTGAAGATGGTTTGCAGTAATTAAGGATCACCATGAAATGCTGGCACAGGAGACCGCATAGGCGAGCTTTTTCAGCTGTGGTGATTTCTTCTGCTAATTAGGGGTGAAGAGTTTCCAACTTTCCATTGCTTCTTTGACCCGTGCATGCCACATCAGTGAAGTGTTGGAAAATATTAAAAGCTGTAACCTCTGTCCTAGAATATGAGTTGAAAACCTTTAAAGAAGGAGCAGGAGCAAAAAATAAGCTTGGAATTGGCTTGGATTTGCTCTTACATCTTTTTTGTACATTAAGACAGCAACCAGGTGGTGCAGAGGATAGAGCACAGGGCTTAGAATTAGTGAGACTCATCTTCAAAAGTTCAAATTCAACCTCAGTCGCTTACTAGCTGGGTGACCCGGGGCAAGTCATTTAACCCTGTTTGCCTCAGTTCCTCGTTTGTAAAATGAACTGGAGAAGGAAACGGCTGATTATTCTAGTATCTTTGCCAAGGAAACCCCAAATGGGATCATGAAGAATTGGACATGAGGGAAACAACCAGACAACAATGATGTATCAAGACAAGATTGAGGGCTTCTGTTCCATTTATATCCCAGCTAAAACAGACACTTGATAGAAGACTTGACACAAATTGAATTATACCTCCACAATATTGGTGCTCAGTTATTTCATTAAGGGCTTGAAGGTAAAGAAAGAGTTCAGCTAGGTGCTACGATAGAGTGAGTGCTGGGCTCGGAGTCAGGAAGATTCTTCCTCTGTTCAAACCTGGTTCTCTGTCCATCAAACACATATGATTACTTTTCAACCTTTAGGAAATAGAGTGACACAAAAGTTACGTACTGCCACAGAGTAGTCAAGTCAAGCTCAAGGTGCAAAAAAAGGGAAAAATAATCCCTGCCTTCAAGGGGGTCACATTCTAATTGAAGAGATAACATGCAAATAATTATGTACATGCATGTATGATATATACTGGGTAAATGGGAGGTATTCAGGCACTCTAAGATGATAGGCATAAACAGTGAGGGGAAGTATGGGAAAAGTTTCTTGCAGAAGGTAGAGTTTGAACTGAGTCAGTTAGGTGCTACGATAGAGTGAGTGCTGGGCTCGGAGTCAGGAAGATTCTTCCTCTGTTCAAATCTGACCTTAAATACTTCCTAGCTGCATAACCCTGGGCAAATCATTTAACCCTGTTTGCCTCAGTTTTCTCATCTGTAAAATGAACTAGAGAAAGAAATGGCAAACCACTCCAATGTCTTTGCCAAGAAAACCCCAAATGGGGTCACAGAGTGACTGAAAAATGACTGAACAATAAATTGAAGGTAGCCAGGAAAGCCTGGAGGTGAAGATGAGGAAGGAGAGCATTCCAGACATGGGGGATAGCTGGTATAACAACATGGATTCAGGAGATTGGGACATGGGGTTCAAAAGCACGGGACCTTATGGAAGCTGAATAAATACTTGCTGGTTGATTGCATGGGTAAAAGAAGAAATTAGAGATCTCTCCCCTTACATATACACATGAATGTGTGCCCACAAATAAGAAAACATACATGCACAAAACTAATACATACAAAGTAACTCTACTAAAGTTCTCTTCCACCATTCACATAAGCCTGATTTCCCTTGTCTTTCTACTGCTTGCTTCAGGAATAGTTAATGCACAAATATTGACATAGCTACTGGGACGTGTTCTTTGACTGCCCTGTGGCTCCATTCATCATCCAGGTGACTGCTCTACCAAAAATTCCCTTCTGTGACTAGCAGTTGGTCAGTCAGTAAACATTTATTAAATACCTACTATGTGTTAACCACAGTGCTATGGATATAAAATGCTGGGGATATAAAATGAGGCAAAAGATAGTCCTCACATGCAGGAAGCTCATAATCTAATATAAATATAAACATTATCTCATTTTATCCTTTTAACAGTCCTGGTAGACAGGTGATCTTATACATCCTATTTTACAGATATGGAAACTCAGGCAGTTAAATAACCTGCTCAGTGTCACACAGCTAGTAAGCATCTGAATCCAGATTTGAACCCAGATCTTTCTACCTCTAGGTCCAGTGTTCTATCTACTTTACCACCACCTGCCTCTATCATAATAACCTCTTTGCGTTATTTCCCCATATTGGGATAGAAGTTCTTTGAGGACAGAACTTTAACTATTTTTTGTAACCCTGGCAAGTAGCACAATGTTTGGAATATAGTAGGCACTTTAAAAATGCTCCTCCCACCACTGGTACATGCTTCAAGAATTATACCAGCAGAGAACAAGCTCCTACTGCTAGCATCTTCTTCTTAAATTATCTCTTATTTACCCTATATGTATCTTTTATGTTTATATACAATTGTTCAGGTGTTGTCTTTTCCATTAGAATGTGATCTCCTCAAAGGCAGAGATTCTATTTTTGCTGTATCATAGTACCAGACAGATAGTAAGTGCTAATAAATTATTGTTGACCAACGAGAAAAGATTCTATCGGGTTGGTGATAAACTGACTATCTGTTGTCCCAAAGACCTGCCAAAGTCAATTCTAAGAGGCTCACAGCACATGGATTACTAGGTGAGGTGCTTTGGATCATGATTATGGCTTTGCCCCACATGCCCACTCAAAAGGAAAAAGCCCCCCTCTTAGCAACTACTCAGGCAACTGGACAGTGGCTACCCCCACTCCTGTGTCCCATGGTTTTTCACCACATTCTTTCTTTCCAAGGTTGAAGATTGGACTTCCCTCTTTCTAGACATTACTTGACACATCAGACTATCTACTATGTCACCACCCACCACCCCTTGCCACTCGTTGGGGTGAAACATCTTCTAATTATGACCATGTGCCCAGTTTCATATGGAGAAAAAGTGGTCTGGGAGGGGTGGTGAAAGAAGTTAAAGATTCGGAGAAGAGGGTTTTCCATACAGGGGAGAGGACTTGTGCAAATACATGGAGGTGCATAAAATATAGAAAAGGATTCAAAGTAGCCATTAAAAAAAAACAACATAGCATTTCTCCCTGTCTATAGAATCCCACTTTCCCTTCAAAATCCATAATACCACCATGTGTCTTGAAGTTCTCACAGAAGTGAAATAAAATGTGGAGTTGCTAGCTTCCAATATTTTGGCAAATCCTTTTGTCAATCTGCAGATCTATATTGGTCCCATGCCTTATTGAGGCTGCTGGAGAGACAACTCCTTTCCCACCCAACTTGCATTTTCCAAATAACTCACAATAATAGTAGCAGAAGGCAAAGGCTAGGCTTTTTGCTTTTCCTCTATATTGGATCACATCCACCATCTTTGCCCTAAAAGACTGGTACTGCCCTTTTTACTGCTGGCTGGACTCTGTGATTCTCTTCTCTCCAAGGAGTTAGTGCTTTCCAGGTATTTTTCCTTCTCTCTAGAGAAAGGTGGGTTTCAAAATTGGAACTGTTAGAGATGTGAACCTGAGCCAGCACTCCCAAGGAATTTCTCAGACTCTCTAGAGTCCGGTTTTTGTCTGACATCCTCTGACAGTTCCAGGAATTTAGGAGAATCTTTCCCATTCTCCCTCCCCTCCCTCTCCCCTCTCTCCCTCCCTCCTCTCACTCTCTATCTCCCTT
>NW_025354369.1:0-1130 GCF_016433145.1 Gracilinanus agilis
TATATATATATATTATATGTATATATAGTATATATTATATATAACATATAGAAAGTAGTAAGGTCCATGATATTTTCACAATATAGCCTCCAAAACATTAAAAATGAATTTCTTGATCAGTTTTTCCTCATGTTGGGAGTTATCATTCATTATTCTTCCTTTTCCTTAATTCTTCATATATAATTAGTTGCCATGTTTGGTAGATTCTACCTGAAGCTATCTCTACTTCTGACCTTCCATTTTACTGACATGGACACTGTCCTAGTCCTTACCTTCATCTCCTCTATCATCAGTTTTCTAATTGTTACATTCCCTGCTTCCACTGTCCATAAAGCTGTTTAAATTTTCTTGGTAAGTTGACAGTTGAATTATTTTATTATTCATGCTTGAAATTATTCTTCATTGTGTCCCTCATGACCCTAAAATAAATATAACTCTCCCAAATCATAATTGATACTCCTGGACTATCAACTTCTCACCATTTTTCTTCACATCTTACTCCATATCACTCCTCTTCATATTTCATTTCAGCCAAAATAGAATGCCCCCAGTACATGTGAGAAGCTTACATTCATTTTCAAAATTCATAGCCTTCATTTGGCTTTTTTTTCATGCTCAGAAAACACTCCATCTTCCCCATTTGCTTTTGGAATTTTTATTCCTCAAGGCTTAACTCAACTGTTATATTACCTTTTGAGGAAAATATTTTCTGTTTCTTCCCCATCCTCTTTCCATTCTCAAATTACCATTTTTAATTAAATGAGATAAAGTTTATTCCTTAAAGTAGAATATAACTCTTTTATAACATAGGTGTTTAATTTTTGTCTTCACATTCTCAACATCTTCACAAAAGTCCATTCTAATATTTCATCATTGGGATAGGTGATCTTGGGTACCATTCTCTTACAATATCTGGCTTTAT
This sequence comes from Gracilinanus agilis, assembly GCF_016433145.1. Taxonomy (NCBI): domain Eukaryota; kingdom Metazoa; phylum Chordata; class Mammalia; order Didelphimorphia; family Didelphidae; genus Gracilinanus; species Gracilinanus agilis. Next base: position 923 of record NW_025354369.1, read on the forward strand.
TTTATATTTTATTGATAAAATTTTTCTTTATGTAACAGTTATTTCTGTAAATAAAAGACCCCTTTATAACTCTAGATCAAACTTTTCCTTGTACTAAAAAACAAATCACTGAAAAGAGTCTCTCTCTCTCTCTCTCTCTCTCTCTCTCTCTCTCTCTCTCTCTATATATATATATCTGTCTCTTATACACATCTTAGGAAGACAAGCA
>NW_025354370.1:0-3251 GCF_016433145.1 Gracilinanus agilis
ATATATATATATATATATAATGACTTTGGGTTTATTTAGAAATAAATATATAAATTTTATTTATTCTGTTTATGCTGTCTTTCCCATAAAATCCTATTATATTAGAAATATGTCATTAAGGCTAGGGATTATATCATTCTTTGTATTTCTATCACCAGTATTGAGCATATTGCCTAGTACACAAAAGATGCTTATTACAACCTTGTTGATTGATCAATAAGAATGAATGCTTCGAATGTGCTGAAAGTGGAATGAAAATGATTTTTCTTAATAAAAGTCCTCTGAATCAGCTTTTTAAATAGAGTACTTAGTAGAATTAAGAAATTTTCTCAAATAGCAGAGACCCACTCAATTAATCAAGGAATTCTCTGCATTAAGCCACCCCTCAGCTCTATTTCTTATAAAAACTCATAGAATTAGAGAGCTGGAAGATACTTCAAAAGGTCTCTTAGGCCAAGCCACTGCCTTCAGGCAAGATTACACTTTAAAAATATGACTGTATATATGTGGTTGATTAGTGTTGACATTCTGTGGGAGAAAACTGGCATCCAGATTGATTATATCTATTGCATCTTATCTGCTTAACTTTCACTCTATCACAGAAGATTAAATTGCCCTGGTGTGACTTTGTTTTTATCCAGGCTCTTCTGGACGCTACCAATACCTTGGGGTTCTTCTAGGTGATTGAAAAATCGACTGTACATTGTTCATTCCAATATCCGACTTACAGGGAAGTCAGTCTGATCACTTTATGATTAACTCTACTTTGATGTGGCACAGTCCATTTATTTCTTTATCTAATTGTATAGATGTTTCCTGAGAGGTGGCTCAATATATGGGGTAGCAGGAAGTACTCAGTCATCACCTCAAGGTTCTAGTCTTATGTCATATACTTGTTAGCATTCTCTGTGCAAGTCATATGAATTTGAAGTGCCTACATCCTTCTACTGCAAACTGGGGGTCTTAGTACTTGGATCATCTCTCTTCTGGGGTAATTTGGAGGCAGTTGCTTCATATATCTTAAAGTCCATCAAAAGTGTGAGCTTTTGTCATCAGGACAGCAATATTTCTCTAATTCCCTCCTTTTAATCCAATGATACTATGTTATAGGCAGCTGGTTGGCATAGTGGATTGAGTGCTAGAACTTGAGTCAGGAATATGCAAATTTAATTCCTGCCTGGGATGTTTATTAGCCATGTGATGCTAGAGAAGTCATTTAACACTTATCTGCCTTAATTTCCTCAATTGTAAGTTGGGGATAAAAATAGCACTTACCCACTCAGGGGTATTATGAAGATCAAAGGAGACATTTGTAAAGATAAAAATATTTGTAAAGAGTTTGGTAGCAGGGAATATCTTACTATATTGGAAATATAGTAGCTATTTAATAAGTGGTTAGACCCCCATGTTACTAAAGACTGCTTTCTGTCTATATTGTGTAATAATAATAATAACTGGTATATAGATGCCATTTTATTACACATTATCTTATTTACCCTCATGAAACCTTGTCAGATAGGATTTACAAGTATTATTATGCCCATTTTATAGATGAGGAAATTGAGAGCATTGGGGACTTACCCAGGAGACCTCTAATAAGTATCTGGTTTAATCAGATCTTCTAGTTCTCAATCCAGCTCTTTATTGGCTGTTATAATATTGATTCTCTTAAAGGAACTTCTTATTTTAGAATTTTTGCTCTCCTTATGTGTTGCCCCTATATGATAGTGCTTTTTTCTATAAAAATTAAATCAACTTGGTCTACTTAACTGTTGTCATTATGTATAGCTAAGTGATAGGCACCTGCTTGGCTCTTAGATAGCCTCCAAATTGCTTTATGACTCATTGCAAATAGACATATCAGTCTAGCATTAATGACTTCAGATTTCAATAGCCAGATTCCAAATATTTGAAAGAAAGTAATATCTGGAAACGTGACCACTTTGATATTCACTTCTTGACATGTCACATTGGCAGGTGGGGGTGAGAACATTGCACTGCAGAAGACCAAAATGGTACATGTGGAATTGTTTTTTTTTCCTTTTTTTGTCTTTTGGTATTATGGAAATTTGGATTCCCAAGGCAGAGGACTCATGGCTATTGGTTAAGTACAGGAAAGCTGAATAATGAAAAACAGGTGACTCTGCCTGGAAAGCATTGGTGGCATCTGTTCCCCTAGTAATGGACAGTACTGCAAAAATGATGTCCTGAGCACATATGAGGGAAATGTGAACAAGCATGAACATGGACAAAGGGTCCAAGTTATGTGTGGAATGAGGGACACATTATTTTGGGATGGAGGATAGCCATTTGGAGCAAAACAAAAACAAGAGATGCGGTTTTCAGGCCTGCAAATAGCAATGAATTGAGTGACTGCCATCTGGGAAAAGCAAGGTTGGAGTACATCTTCCTCCCTAGTTCCACTCTTTCTCCTTGTCTGTGTTTAGTTTCTTTCTTGATGCTACATCTGTCTAAGTATCAGGGCAACCTAAGCTCTAAACACCTGATCCACTTGGACAAAGCTCTCCTAAGACCAAGAATCTAGAATCTTACCCAACCTTTACATATGTGGGATAAATAGTACAAATGGAGAGATGTTTCTCATGAATTTGGGAGACAAAAGTATATCTTCTCTGATGGGAGATGTGGAAAGTAGAAAAATTGCGAGCCAGAATAAAAAAAATTACTTTTTTAAATTGGACAGAAGTTTATGAAGAAGTGCAAGCATTTTTCCAGGGCTAGACAATCACAATATGTTAAGAGATAGAAGGAAATTTAGAGCTTAGATAGTCCAGTCACCTCATTTGGCAGGAAAACATAGCAGAGAAAGAAAGATAGAGACAGAGACAGAGAAATAGACACAGAGACCAGAGATAAAAAGAGACAGAAAGACACAGAAATGGTTTAAGGGACAGAGGGTAAAGAAAGAGACAGAGACAGGAAACCAAAAGAGGAAGGGAGAGAAGAAAGAGATGGGGAAGGCAGAGAGAGAGAGACAGACAGAGAGACAGACAGACAGAGATAGACAAATGGAGAGAAAGCAATATATTCAAGGCAACACAGAGATTTATTAGAATATGAATTCTTTTGAAGTCAGAGATGGTATTTTCAAGCAAGAACTTGTGCTCCCCAGTCCTGAATTGATTGTATGACCATCTGTTTTTAGCTGTTGTTGCCTGCAGTTGTTTAGGCCAGTCTTGATCTAGGAAGGAAGGAAGGAAGGAAGGAAGGAAGGAAGGAAGGAAGGAAGG
>NW_025354371.1:0-1306 GCF_016433145.1 Gracilinanus agilis
AGGGAGGGGCGGGGCCTCCAGTAACGGCCGGGGCGGGGCCGCGGTGAGGAGAGTCAGGCGGGAGCCGCCCCATGAGCCCGCCCGGAGGCGGCGGTGAGAGCCGGGGCCCTGGGCCCACCTGGGGGGGTGTCCCCTAGGCACGCCCTCAACTCCCTCGACGGGCGTGACCTCTGACCCGCCCCCAGGCCCCCCAGACGGCCCCAACTCCCAAGGCTCCCTGTAATGACCCAAGGCCTCCTCAGGGCTCCGGACACCCCGTCCTCAGGCCTCTTCATCTCTCCTCAGATGCCCCCACCCCCATGGCTCCCTGTAAAGGCTGGAGGCCTCCTTAGCACCCCTAAACACACCCAGGACCCCCCAAGCATCTCCCTCTCAGATAGCCCCTCACCCCCAAGGCCTCCTGTAATGACCAGAGGCCTCCGCAGGAGCACCTCCAGATGGACCCCTTCCTCAGGCTTCATCCCTTCCCAGATGCTCCCACTCCATAGCTCTCTTTAACTGCCTTCAGTTACCCTCCCACACAAGGAATTGCCCCCCAACCCCCGGGCTCCAGTCGACCCTATTGCTTCCTTCTCCCACAGGGAGCTGCTTCCCTACCCAGAGGCCCATTCCAGATTCCCCAGATTCCCCTCACAGGGACCCGGCCCCGCCCCTCAGGACCCCCGTAATGATCCAAGAACCCCCAAGACCTTCCCCAGAAAGCCTAAACTCCGCACCCATCCCAGAGGCGGCCTCACTCTCTCCTCAGCTCTTCCCATGAGTAGCAGCTTCCAACCTGCCAGGCTCATTCCCACCACACACCCCCTACCTGAACCCCGCCCCCAGACCTTCCTGGGGCAGGGGGGGGGGGACCAGCAGGGCACCTTTCAATCCTCTCATTGACCAAACCAAGCCCACCAGCCTCAGGGCAGGCAGTCAGCCTGGGGGGGAGGGACCTGGGGCCCCTTCTCTTTGGGCATGAAGGATGGGCACCCAGTGGCCTTCGGACCCCAGCTTGAGTCTCCCTGTGTCCTTCCCCTCCCCAACCCCGGCCCCCAGATGGCTGAGTCGGATCCTGGGGACAGAAACTATGACAACATGTTGAAGATGCTGTCCGACCTAAACAAGGACCTGGAAAAGCTGCTGGAGGAGATGGAGAAGATATCCGGTATGAGGGCACCCTAGGGCCTTCCCTCTTCCTCTCCCAACCCCTTCCCTCCTCCTTCCCCTCCTCCCTCTCTCTTTCCTCCCTCCCCCTCCTTCTCCCTGTCTCCTCCTTCCTCTCTCCCTCCTCTTCCTCCCTCCCCCTCCCTCCTCCTTCCTCTCT
>NW_025354372.1:0-1336 GCF_016433145.1 Gracilinanus agilis
GAGAGAGAGAGGGAGAGAGAGGGAGAGAGAGAAGGAGAGAAGTAAACTGTCCAGGAGAGGGTGTTCAGGAGTGCCAGCTGTTACAGAGTGATCGAGAAGGATGAGCACTGAGAAGACATTTGATTTGGAAATAGGAGATCTTTGGTAATGTTGGAATTTTGTAGGGAATAGTTTCAACTGATTAATGAAGTCCAAATCTAGAGCCCAATTTAGAATTAAGAAATTAAGAAAATGGAGAAACTAATTTTAGAGACCATTCTCAAGGAGTTTCTCTAAGAAGTACAGGAGAAATCTAGGATGATTAGTGGTGGGTATAGTCTTAATTGAGAGGATTAAAAAAAAGATTGATAACACATGCATAGTTTTAGGCAGCAGGGAAAAAACTAGTGGATGGAGATGACTGAAGATCAGAGAAAGGGAATGGGGATCATGATGAATCTGTTGAAGAAGGTGGGAGGGAATTGATTCAAGAATACACATATAGAACAGTTAGTTCTGGCAAACAGAAGGACATTAGAGACAGAATTAAGGAGGAATTCATTTGAAATATATTTGTCAAAATAGTAGCAGTAGGACTGCTTTGCTGCAGTGAGGGTCCAGATGAGATTGGCTAGCATAAATTTGTAGTGGATCCAGGTATTATAGTTTCTTGCTTTCTTTCATTTCCATCCAGCAATATATGAATAAGCACAAAGGATTGGGACAATAGGTTTAGTCCTATGTTGGTGTCTGGTAAGGTGTGATTGGTAAAAGGACAACCCCCCCCCCCCAAAAAAAAAAAAAAAGGAATGCAAGAGCAGAGGGTACTGTGGAATTGAACTGATTTCTTAAAACATCAGAACTGGGAAAGGGAACAGGGGCAGTGATATTAAGTAGTATCGAGGGCTGGATACGGATTAGAATTCACAATGGGGATGAAGAGTTGGTTTTGGAAAAGGGGAATAGGAAGACAAGTAAAAATAAAGGATTGTGATCAGTAACAAATAATGTCTTGCTAGGCATTTGGTAGGTGCTAAATGCTGATAACCTTCAGTGATATGTAATGCAGCTTCTATAGTTTTCTTGCATAATCTGAATTGATTGAAAAATTTAGAGTCCTTAGGCTTCCGGGTTAAGATGGCGGCAGAGTAAGAAGCAGCTCTTAACCTCTCCTGACCGAAACATACAAAACTCCTCAAGGGGACATAAAAACAAGTCCAGACGAACGGAGGAACCCCACAACAGGGCACAGCGTGGAAGGTACGTGGAATCGAGACATTTCCAAGCTAAAAAGGGCTCTCACTCACTCAATCGCGAGCTGAGCAACCGCCCCACCCCCACCCCCTCCACACTCACC
>NW_025354373.1:0-2001 GCF_016433145.1 Gracilinanus agilis
CTCCCTCCCTCCCTCCCAAGATTCGGGGGGACGTGCAGCACCAGGTAGTCACTAAGGACCTGCACGTTTTCCGCAGGTCCGGCTGGCCCGACCGCCTCCCTTCCAGCCGATTAGAGTCAGGTGGTCGCCTCGGACCGGAGCGGACCGGACCGGTCCTGGCAGTCAGCGGATCCTGGTGAAGAGATCGAGCGCGGAGCCCGAGGCCCAGGCCGCGCAGAATCTGGGGAAGACGGTCCAGAACCTCAGGGTCTCGTCCCCCGCGCCCGTCACGATGCTCTGGCCGTCCGGGGACACGGAGAGATAGAGGACCCGGTAGGTGTGGCCCGTGAGCTTGGCCTCCTGCGCCAGGGTCGGGTACTTCCAGACCACGATCTGGTTCTCCGAGTAGCCGTGGGTGCTGACGAGCTCGTTGCTGTGCTTGGACCAGGCCAGGCTGCACAGCAGCGAGCCGGTGTCGAGGCGCTGCAGGGGCTGCCCGGTGAGCGTGTTCCAGAAGCACAGGCTGCTTTCGGACGAGCCTCCCCCCAGGCCAGGAGGCCGTGCTGGTGGGGAGACCAGGCGATGGCCTTGACGGCCGCCCCGAGCTGCACGTACCGCTGCACGTACCGCTGCACGGGCTTCAGGCTGGCCGGGCTCCAGAGCAGCAGCCTGTTGTCGTTGCCCCCCCCCCCCCCCCGAGGCCAGCAGCTGGCGGTCCGGGGACCACTTGAGGCCGCACACCTCCTGCCTGTGGCAGCGCAGCCAGCGCTGCGACTGCAGCGGGGAGGCCCGCAGGTCCCTCTGCAGGATGCGCGCGTCTCTGCTCCCCGAGGAGATCTGGTCTGCGCTCCAGGCCAGCACCCCGACCCTGCCCGTGTGGCCCCCCAGCACGGTCACCCTCTTCTCCGCCACCGCGTCCCAGATCTGCACCAAGCCCCCGTGGGTGCCCACCGCCACGAACTTACCGCGCTCCGACCAGCTCACGGACGTCACCGAGTCCCTGTCCCCGGCCAGGTCGCACAGTTTGGTCACCTGGCTCGTAGCGGCACTCCACAGGTAAGCGCGGTTGCCCAGGCCCACGGTGATGACGTCGAGGCGAGACCAATCCAGCAGGTTCAGGTAGAAGTCATCGCGGAGGTCGGGGGGGCCTCGAGGATTTTGAAGGGGCTCTCGGCGATGTTTCTGGCCTGCCTCTGCGCACACGTTAGTAAGGCGTGACTTCTCTTGCTGACGGGTGACAGAGCGTAGGCTGACATCTCGCTGCAGGTCTCGGGTCTCCGGGGCTTCGTGCTGGCCGCGTAGGTGAACAGGTTCCTTCGGCTCGGCCGAGGCGGGCAGGGCTGCAGGCTGCGATCCCAGTCCGCCTTGGCGTCCTGCACCTTCTGGATGCCGGCGCCCAGCAGCTCGTTCTTCAGCAGGGCAGAGTAGACGCTCTGCCCTGTGCGGCCGGCTGCGCCGGGCCCTTTGACCTTCTGCTTCTCACCTAGGCTGTGGAAGTGCACGTCCCACTTGGCCGCCGCCCGAAAGGGGATGTAGCGCTCTCCGTATCTGCTGGCACAGGGCACCGGAGCGGTGGGCGGCAGCGCCAGGCTCCAGCTCATCGCGATGCCCAAGATGCCCTGCCGGGATCTCCTGGGGCCACGGGCCTTTGGCCAAGTCAGCTCGCGGCCCCGGGGCGGCGGAGGCCCGAGTCCAAGGGACCAGCGGACACTGCTGCCCCAGAGCCCCGGTGGGGATGAGGACCAAACGGAGACGGGTGGGGTGGGGCTGAGGGCACGGGCGCAGCAGGGGCAGGCCCGGGATCCGTGCTTCCCGGGAGGCTTAGGGGTCCAGGTCCGTGGGGCGCCACCAGCCCTGCAGGTGTGGCTGCTGGGGCCCCCTCTGCTCCTGGGTCCTGGGTGAACAAGGAAGGGTAGGTCAGGTCCGGGCTGGGGCCGTCCGGAGAGGGCAGGGGCTGAGGCGGGTCCAGGCTGGGACAGGGCACGGGCTGCGGAGGATCCTGGGAGGGGCAGAGGACAAGGG
>NW_025354374.1:0-2803 GCF_016433145.1 Gracilinanus agilis
ATATAATATTGACATATTAATATTATATTATTAATTCTAATAATTTGCTGGTCATTAGGTATTTAATTTTACTCACTCAGCTCCAGTGGAATAATAAGCTCCTAGAGGGTAGGAACTGTTCTGTTTTTGTCTTTGTATGCCCAGTGACTAGAACATAGTAGGTGCTTAAATGGGTATATTGCCTCAAACTCATAAAACAGCTGGAAAGTTCTTGAATTTTCTTCCAAGTGTAGAAAAAACCCACATCCATGAAATCAGGGACTTGAAATATTTAAAAAAAAATTTAAGCCTTCATTACCTCATTTAATCCTCATAAGAAAACTAAGGTAAATAGGGATTATCTCTATTTTACAGATAAGGATAGTCACAGAGGTTAAGTAGCCATCTTCACAATATGGTAGAATCTAGATTAGAACCCACATCTTCTGCCTAATACAAGTTCTTTCCACTACCCTGGACTGATTCTTTTCTTTTCTTTTTTAAACTCTTACCTTCCACCATAAAATCAATACTGTGTATTAGTAATGGGAGTTAAGTGACTTGCCTAGGGTCACACAGATAGGAAGTGTCCAGGGTCATATTTGAATTCAGGATTTCTAATCTCCAGGCCTGGCTCTCTATCTACTGAGCCATCTATCTGCCCTCCTAGATAGTGTCTATTATAAACAGTATGAGATATAACTACAAAAGAAAAAGAACAGCACTGACGTCACACTCCCTCTCTATCAATGTTCCTTTCTGACTGTGGTTTGGTATGGATCATTTATATTCCACTCTCTTTATGTTTAAAACTGTAGTAGCACTTTTTATGTTTCATAATATTATATTACCATCTGAAAGAATCAAGCTAGTGAGATGGTACTCTAAAAGAGATCAAAGAAAAAGGGGGAAAGCGTGTATAACAAAAATAGTGAAAGGAACTCTTTTCCTAGTATAGAAAAACAAGAAACCAAGGGGATATCCTTTTATTGGGGAATGGCTAAGTAAACACTAAGGCAATGAAATATTACTAGACTATAAGGAATGTTGAAATGGATAGTTTCAGGGGAAACTGGGAAGATCTCTGAACTGGTGCAAAATGGAGTGTGCAGGACAAAGACAATTTCTATGACAACATAGTAGAGAAAAACAACTTTGAAAAGAATCCAATGAAAAACCAGAAGACGAAACATGACAAACATCCTGCCAGATGCGATGGACTTAAAATACAAAATGACGATATTTTTTATACTGTCACTGTGGGAATTTGACCAGCTAAATATAAATATCTGTTGCCAGTTTTCTTTTTCTTTCTTTTTCACTGTATTTTGGGGGAGGATCAATGGAAGGAGTAATTAAAGCCGAGGGGAAAAAAAGAAACATTTTTTAAAAATCAAGAACCATGCTAGGAAAAAACAATAAATAGTAAATTTCTAGCATTCATCTAATGAAGAAGTTTCATAGAGTGGTACTCAATCTATTTAAACCTACAAGTGGCAGACCTTGGAAAGCTGTATCATTTCTCTAGGCATCAGATTGCTCAACTGTAAAACTAGAATATTTGTTAGGATAACTAAGGTCTATTACAACTTTAAATCTATTATCCTGGGATATGGAGAGGTAGACGCTATTGTTTTCACTGATTTAAAGACCAAGAAACTGAGATTCAATTTCACTTGCCCAAAATAATGTAGCTGTTAATGTGAGGTAATTCTAACTCTGGTCTTTCTGACTCCAAATCCAGTACTCTATAACCTACAAGCATTTAGTATTTATCACCTCCCCCTTTTTTTTTTCCTGGTCCAGAACTGTGATTTCGATGAGTAAGGTAAAAAGTCAGTAAGGCCATTCCTGCCACCCAAACAGATCAGTAACATTTCTGAAATTTATAGTCTTAGGGACTTGCCTGGGGCACCAAAAGGTCAAGTGACTTGTCAAGGGTCACACAGCTAATAAGTGTTCAGAAGTCTTAATCCCAGATTTTCGTAACTGAAGCAAGGCTATCGTCTGTGCCACACTGCCTTGGTACACAGTTAAGGCTGCGATCAATTGGAAAGGACTTTTTAAAAAAAGGCAATTTCCAAGCCCGGCTTAACTTTAATATTCCACGTAGCAAATTCCTCTAGTGGGGGTACTCAAGCCCTATTGAATTTGAAAACAAAACTCAAGAGGAGAGAGATGGAAAGGCGCCCATTCTCCTACGAAAACAAACAAATAAATAAATAATGTGACTGGGTTCCGGATCCTCCGGTAGGCAGAGGGCGAGGGGAGGAGCTCAAAGCGATCCAAACCGCAGCTAGGGGCTTTTCCCAGCCTACTTCAGGTTCAGAGAGCAGTCTTCAAGCTGCACAACTGGCAGGTTGCGCATGCGCCAAAGGCTCCGCCCTCACCTATCCCCTGAGCTCGCGCTTTCTAGAGGTCCCTGCAAAAGATCTGGAGCTGCTCTGATCGCTAGCCGAAAGTATATGGGGATTGGGAGCAGGGAGCGGACGCGTTTCGAAAGTTGCGTCAGCTTCAGAAAAATAAACTTGACTACCTCAGCGCTCCATCCTCCCTAAAGCAGCCTCCAGGTGGCAGCTTCCTACTCGATTCGGATACCGAAGGTTCCCCTCGGTACGGGTGGCCTCCTCCGATTCCAAGGGGAAAAAAGTTTATGGCCCGGCGTCGGAAACGTGGGGCAGTTTACCTTGCCCTGGGGGCCATAATTTCTTTGCATTTCCTGTGGCCTGGGAAATTGGCAGCCTGAGCTCAGCGGTGGCCAAGCATTTTTGCATTTCACAGAGCTTGGCCCCCGAGCTCTACTCCTCTAGAGTAACCTAGGGAG
>NW_025354375.1:0-1684 GCF_016433145.1 Gracilinanus agilis
TATATATACATATATATATATATGTATATATATATATATATATACACTATCTAGCTATCTATCTCTCTGTATCTCTCTTCCTCTACTCTGACCTCCATCCATGAGTCTTTCATTCTTTGTTTCCTTATCCTAATGTATGGTTAATTACTCATTCATTCAACTGAGGATAGAGAAAAAGAGGAATTTATATGGTGCTTATTAAATGAATGGATGAGTAGCTTAATAAATGAACAAGATTATTTAGTTTGGGAAATAACTGAAGAGCAACTCCCATTTGCCTCTTGACATAAATATTTAAGATAAAAGTTAAGCCTATTTCTGATTTTGTCAATCAAGCAAATGGAAAAGGGACTGGCATTTGAAAGGATGATAGGAAGAAGAAAAGAAAGCAGGAGTCAATATGGAAATAGGAAAGCAGAGATAAGCAAAGTGGGGAGAGGACAGGGGAAAAGGAAAACACTTATTAAGCATGTTCTGTATTTCATGTAACTTAATCCTGTTTGCCTCAGATGCCTCCTGGAGAAGGAAATGGTAAACAATCCATTATCTTTGCCAAGAAAACCCTGAATGAGGTAATGAGGAGTTGGGCATGATTAAAAAAGACTGAACAACATGTTCTATATTCTACATGACTATAACCCATCTAACTCCAGAGGATAGAACGACTGATGGATTGAGGGGAAATTAAAGTAATAATATCAGTGACTTTTTGGTCAATTGTTTTAGACATGTGCAACTCTTCATGACCCATTTGATGTTTTCTTGGCAAAGATATTGGAGTGGTTTGCTGTTTCCTTCTCTGGTTCATTGGACAGATGAGGCAAATGAGGTTAAGTGAGTTGTCCAGGATCACCTACTTAGTAAATGTCTGAGGCCAGATTTGAACTCGGGAAAATAAGTTCCTAACTCTAGCCCTGAGACTCTATCCACTGTTCCACCTATCTGTCCCTTTGTTGGTGACTACATGAAGATACATCAGAGTGATGGAAGAGAGATCATATCTGTATTGAGGAGGAAGGGAAACTATGAGGAGGAAGAGAAAGTATGAGGTTGGTGGCTATAAACGTTAATACATCATACAAAATGCAATAGGCTTGCACTAGAAAAAAAAGCAGAGCAAAAAATGGAAAAGAAAAGTCAGAATGACCACTCTATAACTTCTAATTAGATATTTTGAAATAAAAATAAACAAATAAAAAACACTGTACCACAGCTGACCATTACAATTTAGATGAGAACACATGTTTGTTAGTTCAATGTTTATAATGAAACAAAGTATAACAGATGTGCTATTTATTAATATTCTTCTACAATATTTCAAGTTTAAACTTGGATATAAACTTTTATGTCTATTTTTATTCTACATTTTGTTCTCAACTTATAATTTGAGTTAGAAATTATATATGTGTAATTTACATATGTATAATGAATAATTTCATTTAAAATGATATTGTTATATAATGCTACCCTCAAATGGTCTTTAGTTTGTCTAGTTTATAAGCAATTAAATATTATAAATCAATTTGATTTATATGTATATATAATTTCTACATTCAATACACATATGTGTGTATATATAGATATGGGTATATTTATATATCTGTTCATATGCATGTATGTATGTATATATTTCATTCAGAGCTCTTATTTCATCTCTGTGGAAGAATTCACAGGGTGGGAAGTT
>NW_025354376.1:0-3874 GCF_016433145.1 Gracilinanus agilis
CCTTTCTTCCTTCCTTCCTTCCTTCCTTTCTTTCTTTCTTTCTTTCATTCTCTCTCTCCATTTCTTTCTTATATGTCTATATGCCTTTCTATTATCTATTTATTTATCAGTTTATATATCTACCTGCTTCTGTGTATCTATGTGTCTATGTATTTATCTATCTGTCTGTTTGTCTCTCTGTCTATTGTGTTTACTTTAGAAAGGATAGAATAGACTCTCAAATGGCCTAGCATCCTGAAAAATATTATGTTTTCCTTCAGATGACTGGCAAAATAACATTTCAGGCTGGAAAGGTGGAACTGATTTTCATCTGGCTTTACCATATCAAGGAAATTTTCTGCTACTCAAGAAAACATCATACCAAAAATATTTTCAATTCATCAAACAGGAGTTTGGGACCCCCTAGTGTGCTGTGACCCATGTGGCCAGGTGTATCTTGAAAATTTATAGACCAGAAAAAATTGGAAAAGATTCACAAAAAGAAAAACCCAAATTCTAATGATGGAGATAACATGAGTTTCAAGCTTGATCAATGAGTCACTGGACCAGATCAGTCTGACTCTAAGATCTGGTAGGCCCATTGAATTTATTTATCCTATCTAGTTCCACAGATATTTTGGAACTCAAGAGTGTTTGTTGCATTTGTTATTGAAAAAGAAGTTTCTGTGAGAACATAATTTGAAGCTACTTAGTTTTAGGGTCAGACCAGTTCTACCATAATATCTATAGATTCAATAGGAATGTTGATTCTATTTATGAAAAACTAGGAACCTTAAAAACATCATAAAGAAATTTGGAGGCATCTAGGTGGCTCAGTGGATTGAGAGCCAGGCCTAGAAATGTTCTGGGTTCAAACCTGACCTCAGGCACTTCCTAACTATGTGACCCTAAGCAAGTCACTTAAACCCCATTGCCTAGCCCTTACCACTCTTCTGCCTTGGAAGCAGTGCACATTATTGATTTTAAGACAGAAGGTATGGGTTTAGAAAAAAAGAAATAAAGTATCTAGAGGAAACCATCAGGTCAATTATCCTAATTCCAGAAACAAGATGAGCTCTCTAAGATCCATCTAGATTTATTAGCTTATGATTCCAGAATCATAGCCCTGAACTCACCAAAATCACCTTTTTTCTACTAGTAGTTTACATATACATGATGAATTAGACTAGAAACTTCTTGACAATAAGAATTATATATTTTTCTCAAACTTGTCAACTGACAGGTTATTTGCTATATTCACAGTATGGGACCAGCACAGAAGGTATTAGAGAGAAGCAGAATCTAATGTCCTAATTCTTGAATAAATTCCACTCTAGTTCATCTAAGTCTTTTAACCCCATCCCAAAACATGAGGTACAAGACTATGCATTCCTGGGAACATTAATTACACAAAGAAAAACTTAAATTTATTCATTGCTGGCACTCATTTTGGTTGCTTAGCTTTACCATTTATAAGTATTTTAAGGCCATTCACAGAGAAGGTCTGGATTTCAGCCTTTTCTGGACTATGTAGCTCAAATGTGTTTGTAATAAGATGACAAGATTTTTCTAAAATCAGCAAGTAGTTCTGGGCATGCAAGCCTTTAGCCTGGAGGTTAAAGTGGTAGAGTGGTAGAATTAGCAAATCTATCTTTCATTTTTAATGATTATTATTTAATGGAGGCTATAACCTTTTTGTGAAATGGCCCATTTAGGGCCCCAAGAGGGGGAAGACATTAACCTTAAGCTGAGAAAGATGGAAAGTAGTTCTTTAAAAACTCCACAGTATATCCCCATCTGAAGTAGACAATTTTAGTTTTGTGATTCCTTGCAGGCTTTACTAAAAGGAACTGATTAATGTAAGAAATAGAACAGGATTCCCTAGGATTTGGGGTGGAGATTTTTTTTTCCTTCTCCATTTTGTGAATTCAAACCTTCAAATGAGAAGAACTAGGAATATACTAGAGAGTGTGAAAAATTCCCCTTCTGGTGTTCAATGGCATGAGTAATGCACATTCTTAAGCCAGGAAATGGCAAGTAGATTTCTTTTAGCATTTCATAGGGAATTGTACAATTTAATGAACGTCATGAAAAGTTTAACTGAAGCTACTCTCTCCAAAATTGCCCATGATGTCTAATCTAATGGACTTTTCTCTATATTCATCCTTCATGAACTCTTGGCACAGGAACATTTTGGCTTCTGGAACATTTGGCACTGTCAATGACCATCTTCTCCTGGATATTCTCTCCTCTCTAGGTTTTCATGGCACTGTTTCCTTCTGGTTCTCCTTCTATCTATCTTTCTGACAATTCTTCTATCTCCTTTGCTGGATCATCTTTTCCAGATCACACCTAGGTGTCCCTCAAGATATTAGATATAGTCCCTCTTCTCCATTAGAATATGAGTTCCTGAAATGCAGGACCTGTTCTTGTCTTTCTATCACTTCCTAGTACTTAGCAAAGTGCCTAGTATACAGTAAGCTCTTGTTTTATTTTATTTCACTTTTAAACCCTGACCTTCTGTCTTAGGATTCATACTAAGTTTTGGTTCCAAAGCAGAAGAGTAACAGGGAGACAACTGGGATTAAGTGACTTTCCCAGGTTCCCACAGCTAAAAGTGTCTGCATTCAGACTTAAAACCCAGGGCCTCCTATCTCCAGACCTGGATCTCTATTTACTGAACCACCCACCTGCCCTAGTAATCTCTTAGTAAATGCTTACTGACAAATGACTAAGGATCTAAGATCTCAGTCAAGACCTCTCATTTGACAATCTAGTCTCAGCTAGTACACTCTCTTTTCCTTTAACTCCCTCTCCTCCCCAAGTGTTTTCTTGTTCAGTTAGTATAGTAGTCCTTGGCCTCTGCTTTTAAAGGCATGAATCTCAGGTGACCATACAAAGAAGCATAAAGGGACACATCAAAGTAGAATCTTGCATATGCATTCAGACAATTAAAAAGAAAAGTGAGCTCATTCTTATAAATCAAATAACTCCAGTGCTACTTCGTTGTATTTTTTCTTCTACCAGCTACTTGGTCCAAGAAATGAATACATTTCCATTGTTTTGTTTGTTTTTGTCTATTCTTGTCCAAAAAGTTTGCAGTGGGACAGGCCAGAGGCCAGAAGGCCATGTGCTTCTGGCTAAAGGAAGCATGCCAAAATAGGGCTGGGAAGGATGACAGCCTGGTCCAAGGACACCTACTGCATTTCCTTAGGCCAGATCTAAGCTCCTAGACTATAGGCCACTAAAAAAAGTTTTCAGTCCACTGAACCGAGGCAAAAAAAAAATTCACCCATCATGGTGCCATGTGGACTGGGGCCACACACCAGTGCTCTCAATGGCAAGGCCTAAAGTGTGTGATTCGGTGGCTGCAAAGCTGTACATAAGCATCTCAGGAGACTTCCCAGCAGTGAACCATGGCTCTCTGACAAGCACAATGACTGCCAGACTGGCTGGGAAGGGAGAGAAACAGATAATGTTTACTCTCTCAGATGGGAAAAGGGGAAACATTGATTCATTGGCAGATGGAGTTTGGAAAAGAAGAAGTTGCTCCAGTTGTGGCGACGAATGCTTCCCCACGCTCTGAGGTTGTAAATTGACAAATGCCTAGAGTCAGAATTCTCATTAAATAACTCACACATTCAGATGACCCATGTGTCATATGGCCACCCACTCAAAAAACCAAATGCTTCCATCTTCCTAGAGCTGTTTAGCAGCACATAGTCATCTGGGGAAAATCCAGATCATCTCAGAACAAGTATTTGTACAAGGTAAGCATCACAACTGATGAAATATGGGGAAATGGTCTAAATTAATTAAATATATATACATATATATATATGTATATATATATATGTGTGTGTGTGTGTGTGTGTGTGTGTGTGTGTGTGTGTGT
>NW_025354377.1:0-1440 GCF_016433145.1 Gracilinanus agilis
TATATATATATATATTTGTAAGTATAAGCACATGGTCTGCTTTAATATTAATTCCTCCTTTATTCACTTATCAATAATTGAATACTGCATCAATTAATATGCTGGACAAACTACATGCTGTTCCTTCTCATACAATGTATATTTCAGAAAAGGAGATTATTTTCAAAATGACGTATCCAATTTAAAACTGATTAAAAGAACCCAATACTGGCAAATTAATTGAGGAAAGGGAATTCAGAGCAGTTTAGGGAAGTTTTGGGGTGTCTCTGTTTTCAGCATGTGTGTTTCCATGGATTCTGAAAGAGAACCCTTTGGAGTTGGTGGCTTTTATGTATATGTAGATGTAAATCTGTATATTACACTCTTTATGTAGCTGCTTTTGCAAAGCTCAAGAATGAACAACAAATCTGATCTCAGAGTGGTTGCCTTCCTCTCGTCCTCATTCTCAGTTTTTCAGGTTAATAAACTAAGCCTTGCTTCCCCCTGTCTCTTCTTTCCTTCCCTTCTTCTCTTCCCCCCATCCCAACCATTTGTCATGAATATTAAACAGACATAGTGGGGATGGGTAGGGGGATTTTGTTTTTGTTTTGGTATATTTTTTTTCCTGCTTTGTGTCTGGATCTGCTGACTTAGCAGAGCCCTGCTTTAAACTCCTCCCCTCCCGCTGCCCCCTTTCCCATTTCCCGGCACTCTGTCAGGCTGGGCTCCCCAGCAGCGCTCGGAGCAGCCAGGAGCAATGACACCATGGAGTCAGTAGATGGCTGTAGAAAAGTATGTTGAACACTGTGGTGTTAGAGTAATGAGATTGGGGAAGGCCTTGACCTGACTGGATGCTGCTTTTATCTGAAGTACATTTAAAGAGATAAAGGGGGAGCCGGGCACACTGCACATGTTTCTTCCTTTGCCATTGGAGCTTCACTTTTGAGTCCCCCCCAAAAAAATATTTTCAAACTCGGGACTTGTGGATGGGCAGCCCTTTTGGCCAGCCAGGGAATGGGTTGGATGCCACTGGAGGGACCTACTTCACACAGATGTGTTTGCCTCAAGACGACTCAGAAGCCTTCCTGCCTATAAATTCCGACAGTGGGGGCTTCCCGTTAATCCCATAGCAGCCAGCTGGAAATGGTGTAGCTGTAGCCTTCATTTACTTATTTATTTATTTGGCATCACCCTTCTTGCTATTTTCTTTCTCTCTCTCTCTCTCTCTCTCTTTCTTTCTTTCTTTCTTTTTTTCCCCTTCACTATCACCGTATTTGACTGCCTGTTTAGTGGCTGGACTTGCTCATTAAACAGACACACCAAGAATTGTTACCTAAGCGAGCTTGACAGGAAAGAAAGGACAAGGCAGAGTTAGGGAGGAGAGAAGAGAAGGAAAAGAAAGAGGGAAGAGGAGTAAGAGAGAGAGAGAGAGAGAGAGAGAGAGAGAGAGAGAGAGAGAGA
>NW_025354378.1:0-4798 GCF_016433145.1 Gracilinanus agilis
CCTTTCTTCCCATCTATTTCTCTGTCTGTCTGTCCATCCATCTCTCCATCCATCCATCTCTCTCTTTCTCTTTTTCTCTCCATCTCTGTTTATCTATCTATCTATCTATCTGTCTGGATATGTGTGTATTATACATACATATTCGTATATATATGCATCTATGTATGTGTAAGTATATATTACACACACATTTTTTAGTCAAGAAGAAGTGGGTTCAAATTCATCCTCAGACACTGTCTAGCTATGTGACCCTGGGAAAGTCACTTAACATCTCTTTGCCTTAGTTTCCTCATCCATAAAAAAGGGATAATAATAGTATCTACCTCTCAGAGTTGTAAGGATCTAATGAGTTAACATATTTCAGGTATTTTGAACATCTTTAACTGCTATAGAAATGCTATTAGTAGTAGTAGTATTAATGGAATAGTATATGTAAACTGCTTTGCAATCCCTGAAGTATTCTATGAATATGTATTGTAGTTGTTATTTCAACCTTATCGATCATTTGAATTAGAATCCTACAAATGATTTAATTAATCAGCAAAATAATAGAAAATGACTTTGCATTGTCCTCTCCTTACATATTTGACTTTTAAAATATGATATAAACCAGTTAATCCAGGCACCACACATTTAGATATTCTTCACTGGGACAGAGCCTAGGTTGGAATTAAACTTTTGCTCTGTCTGAAGAAAGATTTTGATGAGCTAACTAGATAGAGTTAAGGAAATAGTCAAGGGGAATGGGTAAGCTCAGCACCCTGATTAATAACAAATTTTTCACTGCTCCTGGCTCCTACAGGGAACAGACCAATGAGCTGGAATTTATTAGAGCCATAGTCTAATCTGGATATTAAATCAAAACATATTCAGTGCTCTCTAGACATGATAGTTTTTTAGTGAGCAGAGGTGATTTGGGGATATGACCCCAGAATTCAAACCAACCAAATCTTTCTTCTCCCTGTGGGTTCTTTTTCCTCCTAATGGCTCCTAAAACCCTCCTGCTCCAACCACTAAATTTCAAAGGTTAGATAGGTTTGATCCTAGACTATGTTCTTCTCTAGGAGTGCAGAGGGATCCAGAGGTGATTTTTCAACCCATTGCATCGATATGTAAAAGGGGTAGAAGTTGGCCACGGTGCCCTTTGGGAAGCAGATGGATGGAGAAGGATCAGCTAGTGAGAGGCTTGGCCATGAAGACTGTTTGAACACTAAGCCAAAAAAAAAAGAGGTGGAGGGAGAGCTTACCCAGGTTTAACCAAGAACAATGACACCATTTGCAACCAAAGGGGAGAGCCAAAAAAACCAGCCAGCAGGTTCTCCCTAGAGAGTGAGATTAAAACGAGAGCAACCTGTCAGAGATTAGGTTCTATTTCTAATACAAGCACAGAACGGGGTTGATTTCTTTTTAATGAAAATGCCCATGTAATGAAAGGTTAGACTCTGTTTTGAAATGACTTCTTGAGAAGTGTGGTGGTGAGGTGTGTTAATTGCAAGTGGTAGATTTCAGCACGAGATTTCTGAGTTTGTCTTTTTAAGAAACCAGAGAAATTCAACCTTTCCTGCTCCAAACATTAACCTCCAGTGGACCAAACATCAGAAACATTATAGCCTCTATCTTTGGATAATCCAAAGTAGCAAGGATACAAACCCGGTGATTCTAACTAATTGAACAACCTCAGAACTTCCTGAACATCCTGGTTCTTTGAGACTCCAGTAATTCAAGACTGTTAATTTACCAGCATCTGCATGTTTTCTCACTGATACAGATTATAGCCCTTCCAAGATTTAGTGGATGGCTACTGAGAGCTCCTGGTTAAAAGTTTTATCACCTTGTGCTAACCTGGTAATAAGTCTCTTCAAACACAGGGCTTTATTT
This sequence comes from Gracilinanus agilis, assembly GCF_016433145.1. Lineage (NCBI taxonomy): Eukaryota > Metazoa > Chordata > Mammalia > Didelphimorphia > Didelphidae > Gracilinanus > Gracilinanus agilis. The sequence goes on from NW_025354378.1 coordinate 1,879, forward strand.
CAAAATTGCTTATTGTTATTACTAGTCAATTAGTCAATGAACATTTATTAAACACCTATGATATGCCAGACACTGTGCTAAGTGCTTTCCATATATTATCTCATTGATCCTCAGAACAACTGTAGGAGGTAGAAGCTGCATACTATTAATGTGACGTGGGGCAATCACTTCTCCACTTTGGGTCTTGCTTTCTTCATTTGTAAGTCAGGAGTGGTTGTACAGAACAAGCTAATTCCTCCTCGGTGTCATAGCCTATCAGATATTGGAACATAGCTATTATCTCCTCCATGAGCCTGCTCTTCTTCAGGGCTAAGCATCCTTTGTTCCTTCAGCTAATCCTCATATATAATGGACTCTAGCCCTCCACCATCATGGTGGCTCTCCATTGGAGCCTATACAGTTTATCAATACTTTTCCCAAAATTCATCACCCAGAAGTGAACATGGTACTCTAGATGCTGTCTGACTGGGGCAGAACATCAGAGGGACTATAAACTCCCAATTCCTAGAAGCAAGTCTTTCTTTATGAAGCTTTTCTGATAATCAAAAATAAAGTCTTTCGAGATCTCCTAGAATTCACACTATTGAACAATAGGCACCTGAGGTCCAGGGGCTAAGAGACTGCTATTGTCAATCTGGAGATCAGGGTAGGGAGCCCCCAAGTATTAGGAAAATAAGACAGAAAGCCGACATTATGAGTTTAGAGATTTAATGAGTATACCAAAATATTTTCTCAGGAGATGGATAAGTATTAAGACAGCCAACACAATTTGGACTTGGTGTTCGTTTTCCTTCTTATCTTGACTAAATGATTGGATATCTGCTCAGAACAGTTTGGTATGTGATGGCAAAATCTGCTGGGGGTCTGTTGTCTGGGTCTTGGTGCTTGAGCTGTAATGTGCCTGTTTTATGCCTGAGATTCTCCAACTTTCTAAGAAATGGGGGAGCCTCTAGAGATGGAACAGTTTCCCTGCATGCTGAGGGTCCTATTCTCTGTAAAGTTCTCTTAGTTTTTGAAATTATTTTGCTGGTTCCATTTTTTATCACAATTAAAGTGTATTATAATTATTCATTAACATGAAGAATCTATTCAAGCATTGCATGCTTACTTTGGGCAAAGGTCTATTCAAAGAACTGGCATTTTTATTCATTTTGGGGGGTGGAGTGAGGATCAGAAGTGGGGAGTGGGGAACTCCTGGCATGAAAACTTCCTTTACCAATACAGATTGGTAGCTTTTTGGGAAACTTTGTGTCTTAGAGTTTCTGAAGGGACCAATGGATCAAGCATCTTGCCCATAATTACTTTGGATCAAGGAAAAACCTGGAACCACATTGTCCTGACTTCAAGTTCCCTCTTTCCTTTTCTTCTGAAATTGCCATCATCTAGATGCAGACCTTCATCCCGTCACACTATTACAATACCTTATGGCTAATTTCCCTGCATCAAGTTGCTCCTCTCTCCAGTCCAATTTTCAAATGATTTCAAATCATTTCTTCCTCTTTCATTAGATCCCAATGATTATTATCTACAGGATCAAATAAACAATTCTCAGGCTTCGTAAGCCCTTTATCATCTGGTCCATTTGAACCTTTCCAGTCTTATTATACTTTTTTTAAAAAACCTTTTCTTCCATCTTAGTTTCAGTTCCAAGATAGAAGTAAGCAATTGGAGTTAAGTGACTTGCCCAGGAGGTAGGAAGCATCTAAGGCTATCTTTGAACCCAGATCCTTGTCACTCCAGGACTAGTGCTCTATCACTGTGCCACCTAGCAGTCCTTTCCTCCATGTACTCTGTAATACAAATATATCAACCTCCATGCTGTTTGTCATACAAGGCACTCCATCTCTCTACTTTATGTATTTTCTTCAGCTGTTCTCCATGCCTGGAATCCTCTCCCTCCTCATCTCCATCTGCTGGTTTCTTTCAAGTCCTAGAGAAAACCCGAACCCTTCCCGATTCCCCCTGAGTGCTAATGCCTTTCCCTTGGAACATTCTCCACTTTATCCTGACTTCATCCTGTTTGTGCATGACCGTTTGCCCAGTGTCTCCCTTATTAGACTGTGAGCTCCTGGAGGACAGGTGCTGTCTTTTGCCTCTTTTTATATTCCCAGCACCTAGGACAGTGCCTGGCTCATAGCAGGCACTTGATGCAGCACCATATCTCTGTCTCCAGAGACAAAAAGAGAAAATAAAACAACCATTGCCCCCCAAGGAGGTTCCATTCTATTGGGAGACACAAGCAGGATCAAGACAAGAAAATATAAAGTATAGACAAATTGGAGGAAACTCTTTATTATAAGGCTCACTAGATTGACAGTAAAAATGCAAGATTAAATTTCATTGTTTTTACCCCTGGTCATTACGGTAAATACAGATAAATATTAACTAAATGTTCACTTACCAAACAATCCCATGTGCAGATTTATACCAAGTATAAACTGACATTACAATGAATGGATTTCTGGCTCTAGGGACAATAAGATCTGCATTCAAGTCCTGTCTCTGACACCTCCTAGCTGTATGATCCTGGGCAAGTCACTTGATCTCTTAGTGATCTAGATAGTTCTCTAAGAACTCAAGTTGAAAAGAAGATGTCAACTTCCTTTGATAGAGGGAGTTTTGATATGAACTACAAGACTACTAACCAGGAACAGATAACTGTTCCATTGAGATGGGAGCAGGGAAGAATTTCGTACCTTAAGGAGCTATTATTCTGAGAGGGTAAACAACGCAATGCAACCATAAATAAATTGAGAATCCTTTTATGCTCTTACTATGTGTCAGGCATTATGCTTCTAGGCACTTCACATGTATATAGAATTGAATTGTTTTCAAGAAGCTCAGTAGAAATACTAGTCATTATATCCATTTGCTCAGTTCCACATACCAAAGTAATATATATATATATACATAACATAAA
>NW_025354379.1:0-4471 GCF_016433145.1 Gracilinanus agilis
TCTCTCTCTCTCTCTCTCTCTCTCCCCTTCTCTTCTTCCCTCCCTCCCTTTTTCTCTCTCTCTCTCTCTGTATATTAACAGAATTGGCCTTAGAGGACTTGCCTGCCTTTAGGAAAAGCAGCCTATTTCACCCCCTATAGAAGCAAGCACTTAGGATCTGATTTTCAAATTCCCCCCTTTTGCATTTGCATGGATATTTTGCATTTGTTTGATGCTTGCATCTGCTTCCAAACAATGAGCAGTAATTTTAAACCTGTTTAGCACTCATTTAACCCAGATATTTCTTTTGTGACCATTTCACATGCATCTGGGATTCAGTGCAAAGAGGTTTTCCAAGAACAAAACAAGTGCAAATGGTGTTAACCAGCAGCTGCAAGAAAGGACCTTTAGAATCAAGAGCAAAACCTAGGGTGAAGTGTGCAAGCACCCTTGTTTAAAAATAAGCATTCTGGGGTATGGGATGTGGAAAAGGGGTGCATGAGAGACATACCTACTCATCATAGATATAATCCCATTTGGGAGTGGGTAGGTTGTCTCCAATGATAGTCATTTCAGTAAATAGAGAATATTCGGAAAGTCAGTTCTCTTCTATGTAGAGGAGGAATCCTGGTCTAATGATTAAAGGACTGGACCTGAGTTCTAATCTCATCTCAGACATTAGGCATGTGACTCCAGACAAATTAGCACCTCACTCTCCATTTCCTGAGCTGTAAAACAGAGGGTTATAATACTATCTGCCTCAAAGGATTGTGGTTAGAATCAAATGAGATAATGTATGTGAAGGGCTTTGCCAACCTTAAAACCTCTGCAAATATGAGCTATTATTATCTAGGTTTAGTACTGAATGAAAGAAATAACAGTGATAATCCAAGAAGTCATTTGAAAGGGAATTAAATCCCCTACCCCATCCATCATTCTGAATTGGCTATATGGCCTTTAATATTACAGGGCACTTTTTCAAGAAAGCTAATGAATAAATACCAGTTGCTTAGGACATTAAAATAAATTAAATCCATGGTACTTCCTCCACCCCCTTTCTTTCTATTTTTGTTTGCTTGTTTTGTGCTGACTAATGATGATTTCATCTTAACTGACATGAGAATTGGATTTTCAGGAGCGAAAATTAAGTTCCAGACTGGATATGATGTCCATTTCAAAACAACAATCACTACTACCACAACAAACTTTGGCTTAATCTACATTAATTTAGGGGAGCTAAGTGGCTCACAGGATAGAGTAATGAGCTTGGAATCGGTAAGACTAATTTTCTTGAGTTTTTAAGTCTGGTCTCAGACAGATAACTAGTTGTGTTACCCTGGGCAAGTCACTTAATTCTGCCTTAGCTCCTCATCTATATAATGGAGCTGAAGAAGAAAATAGCATATCATTCCAGTATTTTTGCCAAGAAAACCCCAAATGGGATCATGAAGAGTTGGACACAATTGGACAACAAAAACAATATTAGCCTACTAAATTGCAATCTTGAGAGCAGAAGATATCTCATTTATATATCTGTGCCTAGCACAATACCTAGGATATAGAAGGCACTTAAATGCTTGATGATTTATTTGTATATACTTTAGTACCAAGCACATTGAGAATATATATCGTAGACATTTAATAAGTATTTAATGAATGAATTTTATCTTGGTGAATTCTTTTAGTCACTGAAGTCTTTCATTCTTGTTGCCCAAAGACTTACCTCCCCTTCACTTACCAACTTCACTGCCCTAATCTTTAATCTTGTTAGAAACCACTGGGCTGTTTTGTAATTTTTTTCATCCTAGTAAAGTAAGTAGTTAGTAGTTAATTTGAATGCCAACTGACTCAATACTAAAGATACTTCAATTGAAGATCAGCTGTTAAATTGGACAGTCACACAGTAGGTCCCTAATAAATGCTTGTTGAATGTGTGAATATCTTCTAGACACAGTGTCTACAAAACAATGAGTGGTATTCATGAGGAAGACCATGGTGTGTGATACTGCCTGAAAAAAATTCTATTATAAATGTACCATGGACAGCGTAGCTGAGGAGACTTGAAAGGGAAGTAAGTTTTTCAGAATTTGACAGGATCATTTTAATTGGTTATTTACTGCAGCTTTTATAGTACTGGCCAAAACAACAAATAACAAACTCTGTGTCCTGGCTATTGCACTGTCCAACCTCAATCCATTCTCTTATATTCTTTAATGATGATGATAAAATACAAACTCAGGGCAACTATTAAATTAGGTATTCCCATTATTGTTTAAAATTATTATTTGGATGCCTCCCCACTTTCCTCTGTACTTTGCACCTTCAACCTCTCTCAAGTTTCTCTTTCCTCTGTGGGAAAAATTTATTTTTATTATTAAAATTCCTTTGAAAATGAACATATAAGTACATTAATATTATCAGAATGAACAACAGATTATGTACCTATCTGAAGTCTTTCCAACTTAGTTGGACTTCTGAGTGTTTGCATGGTCTCAGAAAAACTAAAAGTACATAAAATTCTAAGATAAGTGGAAAGACACATGATATAATTAAGTAGGCTACCATATTTGCACTGCTGATTTGTCATAGCATGATATGGAAGATATTAAGGACAACTATGAATAGAAAAAACATATTAGTTGATTGTTTAACAAGAATATAGAAAACTGGTATATAGTCTAGGTGATATATTTTATCCTTGAAATACTAAGAGTATGAGGGTGTGTTGGGCAGATAATGAGAAAACAGGAACAAGAATTAAATAGTAATAAGGTGTGGAGAAGTTGTAATATGTATTCATAAAAGGAATTGCCACACCCAGAAAGTCATAGATGTAAGGTGAAGAATAGCTGATGAATTTCATAAAATATGTCAGTAGAAATTTAGATTGGATATGTCTAGTAGTTGAAGAAACATCTAAGATTAAAGAAAGAAGCTAAAATCCAAAGAAAGAAAATCAGAAAAAGGAGGTATCTAACAAGAGTTTAAACTGAAAAGCAGGCAAAAGCCCTATAATGAAGGGAACTTATTACTTATTGAAGTAGCTTATTCAAGGATTTGCAGTTTCAAAGGCATATGTATTTCTTCTATTTATACAGATAACCACCCCTCTAAAATTTAATAGGTGTTCTTCAAGTGCGCTTTGGCCAAAATATTCTTCTCCTTTTGACTATTTGATAATGTCTCTCTGAATTGGACTAGTCTTCAATTAATAGATCTATAATTCATTTTTTTACATCCACAGTGGAGATACTTCTAGACTGTAGGATTTGAACGATTTTGTGCTTTAAGAAATCCCATGCCCTGAACCATTAGAGTAGGACCTTAATGGGCCTGTGAGTTGAAAAATAAAACTCTATTCAAAATTATGAGGAATTGACATGATGAATTAGCAGCATCCTTTCAATGTAAATGAGGAAAAGTGATAGAACAGAGAAGAAAGCACTTGTTGGCCCAAGATCACAGAATGATTAAACAGAGAGGCTCTTTAGTCTCTCCTTAGATTGTGCAACTGCATAAGCTTTCATAAATTAAATCTTCCTATGATTAATATTGTTACAACCCAAATCACTATATAGCAAAAAGGATGCTTTGGCCCTACCAGATGATTCCCTTACCCTATTTCAAATGAAATTACCAGATTGTCAAGGAAGAAAAGAATATAGAAGGCCCTTGGAATTCACTGAAAATGAATTTTACCTACATCTTGGAATATGCAGCTTAAAACCAGCAGGGATATGAAGACAAAAGATTATGCTTATGTGTTTAGGTGGAGCCTGTAGCTTCCTTTCCAGTGTTCTCACTGCCTCCTTTATTTTATATGGAAAGTCCTTCAATTTCATAAAGGTCTAGAGTCATAAAGATACTTGGGGCAAAATTTTTTACATAAAATTTACCATTTTTCGGTCTTGGACTTAGTCTTTCCTTTCCATTGTATCTTCCACTACTCTAGTGATTAGCCTAGGTCTACATTACTCAAGTAGGCTCCTATCAGCTCTTTCCCCTTCTGGTGTTTACTTAAACACCTTTGGCCATACTAATCATCCTTATAAATTAATTTCAACATTTTACTTGATGTTGCAAAATATGATAAGGGCTCCCTATTTTCTAAGACATTGTGGCACAGTGGATGTAATGTTGAACTTGGAATTAGGAAACCCTGGGTTCAAATATTTCTTTAGATGCTTATATTGGCCTTCTTATTAAGGAAACTGGAATCTCTCTAAGCCTCAGTTTTTTACCTGCAAAACTGAGATATGAATAGCACTTATCTCACAATGTTTTAAAAATGAGAATGAGGTTATGTGATATATGATTGAAATAAGAGCATTTTGCAAACCTTAAAGCACAAAATACATGTTTACTATTATTATTGTTACTTCATTAAATTCAAATTCTTTTCCCTGGTGCTTAAGGCCCTTTACAACCTGTGTCTACTCAACATATCCAGTGAAGGAAGGAAGGAAGGAAGGAAGGAAGGAAGGAAGGAAGG
>NW_025354380.1:0-8172 GCF_016433145.1 Gracilinanus agilis
ATTGTGGGGATTAAATGACACAATATTTATAAAACAATTTGCAATCTTTAAAACATTCTGCAAATACTAGCTATTCTATAATATATAGAATATATAATATAATAAATATATATTGTTATTTTATCATTTCAGTCATGTCCAACTCTCCATTACCTCATTTGAGGTCTTCTTGGCAAAGAGACTGGTATGGTTTGCCTTTACCTTTTCCAGTTCATTTTTCAAATGAACTGTGGCAAACAGCATGAAGTGACTTGCCCAGGGTCACACACAAATCTGAGGCCAGATTTGGACTCATGAAGATGAGTCTCCCCGATTCTAAGGCCAGTTCCCCATCCACTGCACCACCTAGCTATTCAGTGTTTCCTATATTATAATTCCTTCAAGCTTTCGGTTTCATGCAATTACCTGACTCAGCCTCAGTTTCTTCTTCTGTAAAATGGATATAATAATATCTGTCATCGTATTGCTGGCCTGATCAAATAAGTTAATACACATATACACACAAATTAAAGCACTTTGCAGACCCTCAAGTGCTACATAGATGGGAATTATGAGTTCTTCTTTTTTCATGCCAATTGAGCAAGTCTTTCCTGCTTCCACAAATTTTTCCCCTTCAAAAATAACTTTCATCAGCTTTATTATGTCTCGTCTTGGCTCAGCTGCGTACATGGTGTCCCCCCGCATGGAAGGAAGCTCCTTGAGGGCAGCCACTTCTTTGCCCTTGTCTTTATTTCTCTCCTCACTACTCCAGCCCCAGCCAGCTTGTTCCATGGCACACAGGAGGTGCTTAATTAAGTGCTTGTGGCCCTGAGTTGAGGGTGGTCCAGGCAGAGAACGCTGACCAGCATCAAAGACCCTTTTCATACTATTCATTAGAGATGAGTCGCCAGTGTACACTGGTGGAGGGGATTTCTATACAGGGAGTTCTCTGTGCAGATGCAATCCTGGGTCCTAGAGCAAGGGCTCTTAACCTGGGCTCCATGAATTTGATTATTATATAAATACTCATAACTATTTTTCAGAATAATTCATTTCCTTTATGACCTTATGTATTTCATGCATTTGAAAACATAATTCTGGGCGTACCTGGGTAACACAGTGGATATAGCACCAGGTCTGGAGTTGGGAGAAGCTGAGTTCAAATCTGACCCTAGATACTTCCTAGCTGTGTGACCTTGGGCAAGTCACTTGACCCCCATTGCCTACCCTTACCACTCTTCTGCCTTGGAGCCAATACACAGTATTGATCCTAAGAGGGAAGGTGAGGGTTTAAAAAACATAAGAAAGAAAAGAAAAAAGAATTTCTGAGTTTTCTCGTCCGTGAAAGAGTGAGGTCAGATCAAAAGCCTCTGAGGGCTTTTCTCCGCTAGCTGGATGATCTCATAAATACAGCAGTAAAACTTTTGCCCAATAAGTATAATTCGTCTGTTGGTTGGTCTCCCAGGGATGCCCCAAGTACGAGCCTGCTTCATTTCCTTTGGTGAGCAGGACCTCCAGGTAGAATCCTCAGACGTGGCTGGTGAGCTAATGTGGGTGGGGGGGAGAGAAAGACATGGAAAAAGCAAAGATCTCTTTGCAATGCGGAATGAAATTCCTCTCATCCCAGGATGGAAGCCACAGCTTGATGCCTTGCATTGAAGTAAGGACAAATGAGACCATGTCTCTGTTGGGAGAAAATGGTTGGAAGTGAGTCTTTGCGGCTACTGATTTCCATCCATTTTCCTAAAATTGAATTTGTTCTGCTTCGGACAGTCTTTAAATACATTCGAGAGGAGAGTGTCTAAATTTCTCTCCTGCCCCTCAGAGGGGTGGGAAAGTCAATCTGTGTCCATTCCGTCCTTGCCTGTGCCAACGCTGTCTGCCCTCCATGCCCGGGCACATCCGACGTAGCAAGTAGCAGGAGAGAGAACAAGCTCTGAGGGACAGCAGTCATTCATCCTTGAGAGTAAACCTGTCTTCCGTTCTCTCTCCAGGAGTCTAGTGGGGAAGAGAATATACAGACTACTCGGTACCAATAAGAGACAAATTAGAGATAATTAACAGAGGGAATGTGCAAGCCTTAAGGGGGATGGGGAAAGGGCGGGTTTTAGGAAGCCAGAGAAGGTACGTGGAATGAGCCTGGAAGGACAGATTGCAATCAGAAGCTAAAGGAGATTAAAATCTCAAGCAGAAGGGTTTGTATTTTATCTTAGAGGTAATAGGGAGCCACTGACTCTTTGGGAGCAGAAGATTCAGCAGGTCTTCTGGATGTTGGGAAAATCCCTGGCAGCTACATGGAAGATGGATTGGGATGAGGAATGTATGATTGGGAGGTGACTGGACAATTGCCATTGTCCAAATGAGGGCAGAGGAGGTTCTCACTGAATATAGGGAAGAGGACAGATGAGATGTATAGAGAGGAAGGATCAATGAGAACCAGAAACTCCTTGGATTTTAGAGGAGAATAGGGAGGGAGAGGAAAGAGTTGGGGGTGATTCCAAGCTTGGAAACCCAGAGTTCTAGAAGTGTGTTGGTGCTTGTAGACTTTTCTGAACCTCACTTCTTAAGTTTGCAAAATGGGACTCTCTTCTTTCACAGGATCATTATGAGAATCAAGTGAAATAATTGATGGATGTTTGTGTCTGTTATCATCCTTAACTGGTTATTTCAGACTCATAGTTGAGCATCATGGGATCCTTGACTTAGAAGGGCCCTCAGAGGCCATCTTTTCCAACACTTCCATTTTATAGATGAGGAAACCAAGGGGAGAGAAAAAGGAGGATTTAAGAATTTCTGGGTTGTTCATTGCCAGGCCAGGATTTGTCCTTGAACCTTAGTCTTCCTGCCCTCAAAGCCAGTATGTTCTCTATGTGATGCCGTGCTCTTCTTTGGCCTTGAAGGACCTTAAGTAGCTCAGATGTCAGAAGAAGACTTCAGGACTTGACTCTAACTCTAACTGACTACCTGTGTGATTTTGAACAAGTTGGCAAACCCCAATGAGCCTCAGTCCCTTCAGCTGTAAGAAGGAAACTCTGATTCTACGACTTTAAAGTCTCTCAGCCTCAGTTTACTCATCTGTCAAAAGAGAGAGATGGAAAGATGACATTCCTCTGCAAGCATCGATTTCTGGTTCATCTCTTATGGCCAGCAACGTTGCCTCTGAGATTCCTTCTGGCTCCAAATGGCAGGTTCTATTAGCTTGGCCTTGATTCCATTAGTGGAGGGGATGGGGGAGACAGGAAAGTCTTAGGGTTAGTGCTGATCCCCAGCTCCCAATTATTGTTCTTCATGGAGGCAAAGCCAGGAAAAATGAAAGGGCACGACCTGATCCCACATTGGTGCCACACAATGCCAGCTTTGTCTAGGGGTTGAAGGGAAAACTGATGCGGCTGCGGATTCCGCTGCACATTTAAGCCTTGTTCCTTATTGAGCTCTGGAAAGATGACATTCCTCTGCAAACTGTCCTGAGCAGATTTCTGGCCCGACTCTTGCGGCCAGCCAAGTCACCTCTGTAGAGATTGCAGAATTGCTGGAAAAGACAGGCCTGTTTGTACACAGATGCTGGGCATCAGACATGTTTCAGCCATCGAGGTGCCTGCCGGGCATCTGTCTCCTATTCCTCACTGCCGAAAACTCAGGAACTCCAAGATGGTGAATTTAACTGAAGGGCTTGTTCTGAAGCGATCCCCTGGCGGTCCTTGAGTCTGAAGATCATCCCCCTCCCCACTCTCAGCATTTTCTGGAATGCTTCTTTTATTGCAAAGATTGGTGCCCTGGAAAAGTAAATATTCCAAGAATACAAACTCTCCAGTGACGCCTCTCCCCACATACATGCCCCCCCTACACACACACACACACACACACACACACACACACACACACACACACATACACACACACACACGCCCCCTCTGCTCAGTCTCTTTCTCTCCAAGGAGGCTTTTTTTTAATGCACACACACAAAAATTCCCCTGAATTGGCAGAAACTCTGAACTAGAAAATGTGAAATGGACTTCCTGGGTTTCTGGGAGCTTTAAAAATAATGAGCTGGAGAGAACTTCTTGAGTTATGTCAGGGAGGGGAATCTTTGGAGCTTAGAAAGGCTTTTTCCCTATTTTTAAAAACTCAGATAAGCCAGAAGGCTCAAGCTGGGATTGTCTGTCCCTTCCACGTTTGAGCCTGAGAACAGAAGTCGACCCCATCCACAACAGCCTTCACGGTGGGAGAGAAAAGACGCCAACCCAATCAAGATGGCCCCTGATACTACCGAAGCAGTCTGGCCGGGGTGCTTAAGTCTTCTCGTTGGAGAAAAGACAGTTTTATTTGGGCCGATGTTTCTTTGTTTATTTACTCAAGTCGACGTGATTTTTTTGAACATAGACTGGACCAACCAGTGACTTAGAAAACCTCTCAGAATACTCAGGGAAAACGAGGGAAGCTAATGTGCCTGTGAGAGATAATCAGGCAGAGCTAATTTCCCCATAATGGGGCCCTCAGAGATCTCCCTCCTGGGCACATGCTCTGGGGGAGTCCAAGATAAAAGGGACCCCCCCTATGTGCCAGGCTATGCTTACCTACAGGAGAAAATCCTAGAAACGAACCAGTTGCTCAACACTTGCCAGATGGCAGCCACCATGCTGGGTGTGAGGTGTACAAGCATTCCCTGCCCTCAGGGAGCTTATATTCCAATGGAGGAGACAAAATATAACAATATAGAATATGTGCACGTGATATGTGTGTATCTACACACACACTCCTACAATTGGAGAACGGCTAAATAAGTGAATGTGAATGGAATATTTTCATGCCATAAAAAATGGCAGATGTCAGGAACTTGGAGAAAATGGGGAGATGTTCACAGATATACCACCAGGGAAATAGAAGCAGGAGAACAATATACGCAGTGATTGCAATATTACACATAAAAATAACCCTGACAGGAACCTAGAACCTAATTAATTTTAATAACTGACCCATTAATCAGCAAGCATTTACTGTTGTTCAGTCATTTTAGTTGGATCCAGCTCTTCTTGATCCCATTTGGGATTTTCTTGGCAGAGATACTGAATCAGTTTGCTATTTCCTTCTCCAGCTCATTTTACAGAGGAGGAAACTGAGGTCAACAGGGTTAGATGACTTGTCCAAGGTCACACAGCTCATAAGTTTCTGAGGCCAGATTTCAACTCAGGGAGATGTTTCTGACTCCTGGTCCAGCACTCTATCCTCTGTGCCACCTAGCATCTCCGTGCAAGGCGCTAAAAATAAAAATGATGAAATAAAGATTTGAACCCAGGACCTCCCTTCTCTAGGTCTGACTCTCAATCCACTGAGCTACCCAGCTGCCCCTGGGGATGCCGGTTCTACAGAGGCTGGTAGACCCACAAGGGCAGACTGCATTTGGCTGATTGTCTTTGTTACTATGAGAAAGGGCATATATGGCCACATGGGAATGATGATGAAGGCGATTTTTTTTTTGAGACACCCATAAAACTAAAAAAAAAAAATTCTTGTTTTCTTGGAGCATTTGGTATTTCTTGGTACCTTCATTTTTCTTTGAAATCAACCACGACAGCAATTTTCAATTGTTTTTCCAGGGCAAATCTCTTAGGTCTGATCACTGAGCTGTGAGCTCTGTCAGCTCTAGGATGGAAATGATGGGTGGCACATGGAGTTGGGAGCCAGGACTGAAAACCCTGCTAAATCAAGAATGCTGGTCTTTCCTCTAATTGGAGTTTCAACATAAACCTCCTTATTAAATTGCGTTTCATCCTTTAATGGAGATAGAAAGAAGGGCCCTATATTCCCCAAAATATTTTCACAGTAGCAGAGAAGTGGAGATCTAATGTCTCTGGGCCACGGACCTCCCTGGTCTGCTTCTTGATTCTTTTTCTCCTTCCTTGGATCCTTTCCTAGGGAGGGCTGCCATTGCCTCCAGCCTAGAGCAGCATCCCCAATGCCACTGAGCAGAAGATACATTTTTAACATCTTCTGAGTCCACAGAATTCCCGACTTATAAGAGATGTCATCTTAGTGATCACTGATAAAGAAAAACATTTTCGAGAAAAGTTACTGTGAATTTGGTAAGGATTTTAACCTCGTTTCTATTTTGCTAGCCAAAATAACAACTATAAACATTTGAAAAATGACTATTAGTAGCTGACATTCCTGTAGCACTTTATTCTTTGTGAAATTCCTAGCACATATTATCCCATTTGATCCTTATTGCAATTTTGTGTTAGTTGTGGTGTTCTTGATTGACAAATGAAGAAACTGAGGGTAGCAGGGCTAAGGGACTTGTCCAAGGTCTTACTGCTAGGACCTATCTTCCCAATGCCCAAACCAGTATTCTCTCCTGCTCTCTCGGGAGTTGCCTCCAAGATGAGGGCATTAGGGAGGAAAAGGATGGGGAGCCCCTGGCCTGCTGCTCCTTACTTTTCCAGTCTTCTCCCAGTCAACGGCACGAGGAGAATCAAGAACACTACATTAGGGTCAGAGGACTTGAATTCAGGTCCTGGCTTGCAGCCTTCTGAGCAAATCACTTTCTCTTCCTAAACCTGTTTCCCCACCTGCAAAATGGAAAGAGTGGCTTAGATGTCTACGCTCCCATCTAGCTCTAATTCCAATCTTTATATAGCATTTTTCAGATTTATCTTCTTTTGGGGGAGAGTCGGAGTAAAATTAAAAACCAATCCATAAATAAAAATATCTCATGTATTTATACCCAGTTATTATGAACTGTAAAGAGCAATCCACAGAATGATTGAAAAAATATACCATCGAGCCTTTTATGATTGTTACAGACATCTGTTAGTGATTGCTGTTTGGGGTTATAACCTCATACAGCCACATTTCTTATTCTTCTAATCCTACAACAACTAGGGCCCCTTTCTGTTCTCTTTCTTTCTCTATTCCTTATTTTCCTTGTTTTTCTTTTCTAAACTTTTCTCTCTCTTGCTTCTTTTTCACATTTTATGGGAGCCTCTCATTTTTATGTACGTCAATTCCAGATGTAATTCCGATCCCGTCGTTTGAAATTGAAGTCTAACTTAAAAAAAAAAACAAACTGTTCATTAAAAACAACTTATCTAGTGATTGCTTCTAATGGTGTCTACGGCATAGCACAACTGTAGTCAACCCTCTGTAGAAAGGAAGAAAATAAATTTCAACAATCTGGAATCAACAATTCAGGTTATAATCACCCTTCAGGGTTTGTTTTTGGGTTTTTTGGGTTTTTTTTTTGTATTTGTTCCTTTCATTATTGCAGTCATTTGATATACTGTTCTTCTGGTTCTGCTTGTTGCATTGTCTCTCCCGATACAAATCTTCCGGTGTTTCTCTGAACTCTTGATATTCATCATTTCTTATTTAACAATAGTCGTCCGTTACCTTTAAATACTAACTGCTGATTTAGTCATTCACCTTCTGGGAAGCACCATTTTGTTTCCAGATGCTTTACTACTATGGAAAGTGCATTTGTGAGTGTTTTTGTTATAGAATTGACCTTTTTCCCCTGCCTTTGAGCCTCCTTGGGGCAGGTGCCCTGTGACAGGATCACTAGGTGAAGGGATATAAGACTTCTTAGAAAGCTCCAACAATGTGGTCCTCCTCCCCTTTCTGCACTGTCCTTCACGTGGCCTCTTCTTTCTCTTTGGTCTGCCACCTCCATCACCTTGATGGGAAGCCGGTAACTGTTGTGCCCAAAGAAGTGGCTTCAACCCCTTTTTTTCTACTTACTTAACCCAGCGGTTTTTTATGTGGCATTGCCCTTGTTGGCAATTTTGTGAAGTCTCCACCCTTCATACTGTGCAAACAGAATTTTGTACCCTTAAACTACATTTCGTGGCATCCCTTTCCCTTCCTCCCCACCTTACGTCCTCACGTTGTATTGATAAAGTTGTATCTCCGCCCCTCTCACTCTCTCTTCTCCCGCTTGTGTGATCTGGGTGGGCTTCTCTTTACTCAGGCTCTTTATCACTCTCCTCTACTTCAAGTGATTATTAATAAATCTTGTAAAAATAAAGTACTTCGAGTACTGGATATTAATTTTTTTTTAATAAACCCTTACATTCCATCTTAGAGTCAATACTGTGTATTGGTTCCAAGACATAAAAATGCTAAGGGCTAGGCAATGGGTGTCAAGTGACTTGCCCAGGGTCACACAGCTAGGAAGTGTCTGAGGTCAGATTTGAACCC
>NW_025354381.1:0-4594 GCF_016433145.1 Gracilinanus agilis
GCCAGCCACTTGCGGAGGTTGTCTCGGAGCTGCGAGCACCCTCCTCCTCTCCTCTCCTCTCTCTTCTCTCTAGCCCTATTGGGTCTCTCTGCCCTCACTTGTTTCACTGCAGCCCCTACTAGTCTGTGTGTCTATCCGTCCGTCCGTCCGTGCGTCCGTCCGTCATTCCCTGCCTGGCACGCAGATCGGCATCCCCGGTCAAAGCGCCGTGCGGCTTCTGCCTCCCTTGCTGCCGTTGCTGTTGTAGCTTCCTTTTCCACCCGAGGAAAAAGAGTCATCATGGTGAAAATCTCCTTCAATACGCCCTTCGTACAAAAGCCGGGCCCCAAGAAGGACGTCGAGGCCCTAGTGGCCGAGAGGGTAAGGAGGACGGGAAGCCGGTGGGGGGCGCGGGGCGGACCGGGGCTCAAAAGGGGCACTTGTCGAAGGACAAAATGGAGACTTCCTCAGAGTGCCCCCCCTCCCCCACGCTGTTCTGCCGCCCGCGGGCCCTCGATTCCTCTGCCCCCCAGGGTGGGGGTTGCCAGGCGAGAGAGGGTGGGGAGGTGGGACCAGACAGCTCCTGGGTGGGACCCGACGAGCCCCCCACCCCCACCCCCAGGTATCGGGGAGCTTTTGAGCTTTTGACCCTGGGTAGCGTTGGGGTAGAACAGATTTCCCCTCCCCCGGCAGAGACCCAAACCTGCGCCCTAGACAAGTGGGTGGGCAGAGAAGGATGGAGGGACCAAAGGGATGGAGGGGACTCCAGGAGGAATGGAGGGTCACGAGGGAGCAGGGGACCCGGCCAGGATGCTTGGGAGGATGCTAGCCTGTCTTTCTGCCCTTGAGAGATGTAAAGATCCCAGCTCCTACTCCCCAAGTCTGGACCCTGGGTGGGAGGGAGGGGAAAGTGGTGGTGGTTGGTGGTTGGGGGGGGGGGGCTTGAGGGGCATCCCCTAAATCTTTGACTGAAGAGTTTGTGAGCCTTTTTTTCTTCCATACAGAAAGAACCCCCTCCCAGAGGAGAGACTCTCAGACCATCCAGTAGAAGAGCTGTTAGAGTTAAAGTTTGTCTTTATATAAATTTGGGGTGTTTACTGTTCTGTCTTCCTGCGGGGAACCTTGCATGCTTTCTCTGTGGTATTTCTAAAAGAAAACACTCTTCTTCCGCAAAGAGGAACTTGAGTTTCCCCAGCTGCCCCCACCCCCAACAAATAGCCTTCGTTCAATTCCTAATTCAGGTCGAAAAACAGGTCCCTTTTTCAGTTTTCATTCTGAACTATTCCAGGAGCCAGAGGATTTTCCAAAAATGCTAAGATATTATTAATCCACTTTGGTTTTCCTGTAAACACTTAAAGGGCACCTGATTTCCAAAACGCACACACCCTTTCCCCCCTCCTTATTTCTAAGTCAAACTTTATTTTATTTTACTTGAGTAGGTGTTCTCTCTGGTAATTGTCCTAGTCACAGATCCTTGTGGTGTTTGTAAATTCGAACTTCCATATTCAGCAACTTAGGTTAGGCAAATGAACTGCCTTTTGGGGAGGTTACGGTAATCTGCAATGTTTAGTGGTTACGGTAATCTGCAATGTTTAGTAGTTCTCTGCAGAATTATCATCTACAGCCAGGTCAGTGCTCTGCAGACCTTGGTGAAACTAGCCCACCCCAAACCATTTTTAAGAAACATCTTCCTGTAGGGTTGGATGTCTCTTAATTAAATTACACCCCCAATAGCTAACTGTTGCTAAATTTACTATTTAAGTGAAACCTGGCCAGATTTGGGGAGGTCTGATGGAACTCCAAATAGCCACACAGTAATAATCCTCTTAAATTTTTCCTAGTCAGTGAAAGCTCTGACTTGTAGTTGGATTTGCCGAATATGCAAGTAGTTCTCCTGGTCCTGCAGGAAAATAATGAGAAACAAACAGGAGTAACCCTTTGTACAATGATTGTTTCTATATCAGGTGTACAATAATCTCCCAAGAGATTCTGAACTGGCCACTTTGGGAGACTGACTTAATAACTGGCAACATGTATAGAGATGCATTCAACCTCTGGACAGCTTAACAATACAACTATTATAAAACAGTCCAGAGGTTGTGACTTGTAAAAGCAGTTCAAAGATAAATTAGCGGCCAGTCAGCCCAAATCCCAGCAACTTGAAATGTAGGCAAAAATAATTGTTCCTAGGTTGCAGAAACCCAGGGAGGAACTGAGAAAGCTGGAGAGATCTATAATATGCTTAGTAATAAAATCTGAATTGTTAGAAGGAGAAACTGGAAGTGAAGGGTTTTTTTCATCAGTTTCAGTAGCAATCTTGAAGGATCTCTTAAGAGTTTCAAGTTACCTAACTCACTATATGATCTTAGACAAGCCACTTACCTCCCCTAGCCCTCTCTAAAGTTCTCTATAAAACTATCCTTTTCTATTAAAATTATGTGAGGGTGGGTGGGAAGCTGCATGATCTTGAAATACCTTAGGTTTCCTGTGATCCTGAATTGGGATTTATATAACTTATTTTGTATTTTAAATGTAACTGGGTAAGTTAGGCAATTAATCAATCACTCTAAATAGCAGGGTCTGTTAAAAGTAAATTTCTTTTAGCTGTGAACATAAAAAAAATCTCAATTCCGTGGTCTTTTTAGAAAGAAAATCATGTTGTTTTATTCTCTGTCAAAGGATGAACATTTGATCTGTGGCTTCTCTCTCCTCATCCCCTCCACTCCTTTAATCCCTCAGATTTATTTTCATAAAGTCGTTGAGGTAGATAGCTCTCACAGATGTTATATAGTCACGGCAAGGACCTAAATGAAAGAAATCTTTCAGACCCATCTATTGACTTAATAGCCTGAATGATTTACTCACTGATTACCAGTAGCCAGATTTGCTGACTTCACGATTCCATCCTTATGTCGTAATCTGCTATGACCTATTGTAACATACAGGATGGGCAGTCAGGGCCTCCAGGCCCTCTGCCCTGAGAGGTTGCTAGGAGTTAATCAGTTACTCAGTTGCTATGGACCTTTGAGAGTCCAATTCCTAAGAAAATGATTGATTTCACTAAATTATACAGTCGATTTTACAGTTAGCTTTGTACCTGGCCATCTTAAATAATCAGACTGAAAATAGAGGCCTCTGTCCGACCTGGGAAGAACTTTCTCACTCTTGTGCTAAGATAAACTAGCAAGCACATGTCTGTATAGTGGTAACTGCTATTGACTGTGGAAACTCTAGAGATGCTAAGAAAGATACAAAGGTAATTTCAAACAAAAGAAGGAAAAGTCCCTGTGATGGAGTGGGAAGGGAGAAAGAGAGAGAGGAAGAGAGGGAGGACAAAACTTTAAAAGAAAAAAACAAGTGTCAGTATAATATAACATACTCTGTTTTCCTTTTTTTGAGGATTTGGGATAAGTGAGAATCCCTTCCTATGTAAAAATCCCCAAGGAAGAGATCCTTACTGGCTAATATTGGGTAGCTAATCTATCTTCAATTTTTCAGAGCAGTAAAATGTTCTATGGTCATCGCATGCTTGCATCAGAGCATTTTTCCTCCAAAAGCCTAATAATTAAGAAACAACTTTGAAAGGAAAATCAACAAATAGACCAAAGGATGAGTATTCTTTCAGAAGAGCTCAGAGAGTTGATTTTCCATTAAGAGAAATGCATTTCATTAAACAATTTTTAAATAGCTACTGCTGTGCTAGACACTGGGGATGGAGCTCCTATTTTGTACAGCTCTTCTCTCCCACAAAAAAAAAGGTGAGGCAAGCCTTGTCCTTGAAGAGTCTGTATTTTATTGGGCTGGAAAAACACTAACGAAGCCTAGTAGTTTCTAGAAGGTTTGTAGGATCTTAGATTTAGGACTAGAAAGAATTTCAAAAGCCATCTAGTCCAATTACCTCATTTTATGCATGAGGAACTGAGATCCAGAGAAAGTAAGTGACCTGCCAAGTGTCACACAGCTAATAAATATCTGGGGTGGGATTTGAATCCAGACTTGCCTGTCTGTAGGTTTAGCACTCCATCCATTACACAGTCTTGCCAACTCTGATAATCACCACCCATCTGGGGGAACCTCAGGCAAGATGATTACCAGTCTTGTAAAATAAGAGGGTTGGACTAGATGACCTCTAAGGTTTTTTCCACCTCTAAATCTGTGAGCCTATGAGGCCCAAAGTAATCTGGTAGGACAACTAAATGGTCTCTAATGGGTTCAGATGTACTACAGCTACCAAAACGACTGAAAGGACTAGTGGATGTGGTTGCTAATAGACTTATTCTAAATGATCTTTCAAAGATCTTGAAGAAAGGGAGAAGTACCATAGGCTTGGAGAAGGAAAAATGGTTCTGAATTGCAAATAAAAGAAGAGAATAAAGTTTGAAAACTCCAGAAACTTGACTTTGATTCTTGGCAAAATTATAGATTATGTTAAGGAGGTAGTTAATGAACATCTAGAAAAGGAAGTGGTAAACACAAAAGGCCAGCATGGGACTACAAGTCATGCCAGACTAACCCCATATCCTTTTTTGTCGTGGTGATTAGAAAAGATCACGGGAATGCTTTGTTTGCATATATATATATATATATATATATATATATATATATATATATATAT
>NW_025354382.1:0-1582 GCF_016433145.1 Gracilinanus agilis
TATATATATATATATCTTTTTGTCAAATAATGCCTTCTCTAGGGGAGGGAGGGAGTTAATTGGGTACTTTATTATAACAAGCAAACAATTAAAAAAAAGAATGTCTAGGCCAATTGATAATTGCACTAGCAGTGTAACAGTACGCCTGTTTTCCAGCAGCCCCTTGTCATCTTTGCCAGTCTGAATGGTGTAGGGTAGGACCTCTAAGTTGCTTTAAATTGTATGTCTCTAATTATTAGTGATTAAGACATTTTTTCCATGTAGTGGTTTATTTCTCTTTTTAATAACTGTCCTTTCAAAACTTTTGACTATTTATCTACTGGGGCATGGCTTTTAGTCCTACAAATTTGATTCCATTTCTCATATATCTTATATATGTCCTATATATCTTGTGTATATCTTTGGAAAAACTACCTATTGTAGATGTTTTCTTTCCTGTCTCCCTCCTAATTTTTACTACATTAGGTTTGTTTGTGCAAAGACATTTTAATTTTATAGAAATCAAAATTGTCCATTTTATCTTGTATGTTTCCCTCTATTACTTTTTCTTTAGAAACTATTTCTTTATCCACATATCCTAAGGGTAACTTCTTCCTTTTTCCTCTGCATTATTAAGGATGGGACCTTAAGTCAAGTATCTACTGGGAACTCATCTTAGAGTACATTGTTGAGGTTTTGATCTCGAATTTCTATCAGATTGATGACTAATTTCTCCAGCAAATTTTGTCAAATATTGACTTTTCTTTTTCCATATGAATTTTGTTTTTATTTTTCATAGTTCAATAAAATTGTTCTTTTGAGAGTAGAATTGATATAAAACTGAAAAAGTAAATTATTTTTGGTACTATTATCATTTTTATTATATTGGCTGTACCCACCCATAAGCAATTTATGTTCTCCAGTTATTTAAAGGGGCACTTAGGTAGCACAGTGGACAGTAATAATTCTAATACTATATAGACTATTTAGAAAAAGAGGTAAAAAAGAGTCCTACCAAATTCCTTTTATGACACAAATATGGTTCTAATACCTAAACTGAGAAGAGCAAAAACAGAAAGAAAACCACAAACCAATTACTCTAATGACTATTGATGCAAAAATTTTAAATAAAATACTAGCAATGAGATTACAGCAATATATTCTAAGTATCATACATTGTGACCAGATGGGATTTATACTAGGAATGCAGGGCTGATCCAGTATTAGGAAAAATAAAATTGATTATAGCAATAATGAAAACAAAATAAATCATGTGATTATTTCAATAGATGCAGAAAAAGATTTTGACAAAATATAACACTCATTCCTATTAGAAACATTAGAGGGGGCAGCTAGGCATCTCAGTGGTTTGGGAGCCAGGCCTAGAGATGGGAGATCCTAGGTCCAAATCTGGCCTCAGATACTTCCTAGCCATATGACCCTGGGCAAGTCACCTAACCCCCACTGCCTAGCCCTTACTGCTCTTCAGCCTTAGAACCAATGCATAGTATTGATTCCAAGATAGAAGATAAGGGGAAGGAAAGAAAGAAAGAAAGAAAGAAAGAAAGAAAGAAAGAAAGAAAGAAAGAAAGAAAGAAAGAAA
>NW_025354383.1:0-2690 GCF_016433145.1 Gracilinanus agilis
TATATATATAATGTGTACCTGGACAAGTTACTTAAGCTTTCATAATTCTAGGTAGATCTCTAAGATTAATAAATATTTCTACTTTGATAGAGGAAGGTTGAGATTTTATCTCTTTTGTTATTTATATTTTCTTTTGGTTTAGTTTCTAACAACTGGAAATTCCCTACATCAATGAAATCATAAACATCACAGAAGAAGGTGTCAAACTTACTCCTTTAACATTTTTGGGAAGTCACTATGGCAATTGAGTCAAAGACATTGAAATTAGGAGAAACTTGAGGATGGAAGACCAATAAGCAGACTATATCAGAATCAAGGCATAAGGTAATTTGTATCTGTACTAGGATGGTGATTATATGAGTGGAGATGAAAAGTACACAGGATAGGTCATGAAGGGGCATACACACACATACACATACGTAGCAATTGATTGAATAAAAGTGGTAAGTGCATATGAAGAGTTAAAGATGACATGGAGCTTCTGAATTTAGGCAACTGGTTAGATGATAGTATCCACAAGAATACCAGAGAAGTTAACAAGAGAGGAAGTTATTGAGAAGTGGAATAAAATGGATTTGATTTTAGTTATGATGAGCTTGAAATATCTAAGGGATTGAAGTTAGCATGAGCCAAAGAGATCTGAGAACTAATTTCATAGAAATAATAATTGAATCAATGGAAGATGATGAATCCACAAATTGAGATAGAGTAGAGAAAGAAAAGAAGGCTCAGCATAGAGCTGTGAAGATTGGATTAACTCTCCCCTGCCCATTTTAGATTTAATCACCAGAAGCCTATATACCCCACTTATCCTTAAGGGGGGAGGTCTGTGACCCACATGTGTGAAAGTTGGTGATAACCAGAAACCACTGACTGCCCCCTGGGCAGTCTGAAGCAAAACTATAGACTATAATTGATCCACATAAAAGTAGAGGAAGGCACAGGAAATGATACAAAAGAGGTGGGTTTTTTTTTAAATTTTTTTTAACCCTTAACTTCTGTGTATTGGTTCCTAGGTGGAAGAGTGGTAAGTCCTCAGCCAGAGGGGTCTCAGCCTTGAGGCAAGGGCTTGGTGATGAATAAAGCAAGGGCTTCAGCCATGAAACCTCTCTTTAGAGGGAAGGCCTCTTCTGAGGCTAGTCCCTTCAAAAAAATCCAGGAAAGAAGTCAGTCCTTTTCACTCACCCATGTGGTAGTTCAAAGGGAGAGATTTAAGAACAATCTCACCAAGTCCAGGGTCTCAGGTCCATGAAGCAGATTCTTCATCAGCCTCCAATTCAAACTTGGAAATCTTTAAAATGAAGAACTCCCCATAGGAAGTTGTAACTCCTTTTTAAAAAAACACTCCTTTAGGGGGCAGCTGGGTAGCTCAGTAGATTGAGAGCCAGGCCTAGAGACAGGAGGTCCTAGGTTCAAATCTGGCCTCAGACACTTCCTAGTTAGTTGTGTGACTCTGGGCAAGTCACTTGACCCCCATTGCCTACTGTAAAGGTTAAAATGAGTGGTTGGACAATGATTATATGAAATTATGTGGTGGCCAATATTTATTATATCTTGAGTCAGAAATTTATTTACAAATATATACAAATAGAGAAGAAACAATAAAGAAGGGAAATGTGAGGGGAATAAAGAAGTTCTCTATCCTATCACCCTTAATCCAGACAGAGATTAGTTAGCCCTCATCCAGGAAGGCTGGTAGTGAGTAACCATGCAGCCTCCTCTAAGATGGAATGTAGTCTCTCCAGAAGCTACGAAGAGGTCAGCCTTTCATTCACCCAATGAAGCAGTCCAGGAGTCGGAGTCCAAGTAGAAGTGGAACTTGGAGCTCAGGATCCAAGTCAAAGTCTCCAGCAAAACTCTCTCAAAGAATATCTAAAACAATCTCCAGAAGTCAATCTCTTCAGACTATGTTCTCAAAGGCAGTATCCCCTGAAGTAGTTCAGGGCTTGATTTTATGGTGACTTCTTGTCCCTTCCTCTCTTCATAGGGACTCATCAAAGTTTCCAGATTGTCTAGCACTGCCCAGGAGGCAGTGTCTGTGGGACTGACTTCTTACTTTCTGAAGGTTAAGTTCTCATCAAAAAGGTTCACAGTTTCCTGGTTGATTGAATTTTTAAGGGTATGAATTCTCTAAGTACCTTGCTATCTTCTCACCTAGTACTAAATAGGGTGTTTAATGTTTTTTTGATTCAATTTAAAAGTAGAAAAAAAGAAAAGTTAATCCTGTCTTCAGTCTAGGGAGGTACTAAGTAGGGGTACCCAGCTTCTGACTTGGAGCCAATACAAAGTACTGGCTCCAAGACAGAAGGTAAGGGCTTAAAAAAAGAGTTTAACTAGAGAGGAATGGTCAAATCAAGTGAGAACTTCTTAATGATGAAGGAGGATATCAAAAGGTTTGCAGGCAGCAGAGAAACAGCTAGTAGAAAGGGAAAGATTAAATATTAGTGAAAGAGTAGGAATATCAGTGGAAACAATATTTTGGAGCAAAAAGTATAGACTAGGATGAATTGTGCATGTAGAGAGTGGAAAGAATAGAAATAATTATGAATTAAAAAGAATATTAGAAAGAATAATGGCTGCCTCTGAGTGAAGGAAATATTAGCAGAATGTTTGTGAGTGAAATAAGATAATAAGGGGAGAAGAATGATCTCTTTCTCTCTCTCTCTCTCTCTCTCTCTCTCTCTCTCTCT
>NW_025354384.1:0-4943 GCF_016433145.1 Gracilinanus agilis
ATATATGTATATATATATATATATATATATATAGCCTCAAAACAAAAATGATGAAGAAAAAGACCCCACCATTCCCCAGCTCAACCACTGAATTCGATTGATCCATTTCCCCAATACTCATTTACTTCTTACCCCTACCTGGCTTCCGTTCTCACTTTTGTGCTTAAATTTTCCTTCGAATGTCACCAAATGACCATGGTCAAATATAACAGCCCTTTCCTGGCTTCACCTGACATCTACAATATATTACATTATTGTGGGCAACACTATTCTGACAGAATTAGTCAAGGATGGAGGGGTTGTGGGAAGATGAGCACACTAATATATTACCAGGGGAGCTATGAATTGGTTCAACCATTCTGGAAAACAATTTGGAATTTTGTAAAAAGAACAGACAAAAAAGTGACTAAACTGTTCATATTCTTGACCTGGAAATTCCATTGTTGGTCACTCACCCCAAGAATGCCAAAGATCAAAAAGTCTCATAAATACCAAAATATTCATAGCAGAATTTCTGAGGTAGCAAAGAACAAGAAACAATATGGGGACATACTGATTTGTGGAATGGATAAACAAATCATGGTACATCAGTATGATGAAATATTAACAGGCCAAAAGAAATGATGAATATGAGGAATTCAGAGAATTATGGGGAGATTCGTGTATATCTGGTTTCTCCAATGGAATGTATGTTCCTTAAGTATAGGGATGCTGCATACCTAGTGCCTAGAAGAGTGCTAGGCACATAGATATTTTTAAAAATACTTATTGATTGAATGAACTGATGCAGAATAACAAATCATATATGCATTCCTATAGGTAGAGATTTACTTTGTTCAAATGCTTTTTCCCCCCTGCATTATAAGAGAAAGTTTCCTAGACAAGGGAGGGGTATATCTGAAAATAACTATGGTGTAAAAAAAGAAGCTTACAATAAAACTTAAAATCAATCAAAGAAAATATTCTGATGATGGGTCAGTCACTCTTGTCTCAGAGACTTCCAATTAGGGGAATCTATTCCCTACCGAGCCATGAAAATATGGAATACTATTCTAGTAAGCTTTTCCTTAAATCCAACGTAAACTTACTTCTTTGCAAGTTCCATTTTTTACTTCTAGTTCATCCCGGGGCAGAGGGGCGGGGTGGGGTTGGTCAAAATGTACCAATTTATTCTCTTTTTCTACATGACAAACATTCAAATACTTGGAAATAACTACCATTTGTCCACCTCAAGTGGTTTTTCTTCTCTAGTCTAACCATCCTCTGTTCCTCTGGCTCTTCAGATGGTATGATCGCAAACACCTTCACCATCTGGTTTGCCCACCCTCTTTGTTAGGCTCTGAAGCTTATCAATGTCCTTCTCAATGTGTTAATTGTTCCCTTATTATTACAAAGCCATTCCTTTCTGTCTAGCCAGATACCCACTACTCTAGGCCATGCTCTTATTACTTGATGCCTAGATGACTACCAATAACTTCCCATTTCTGGTGAGATTCCTTCTTGTACGTCCAAACTTTGGCCCCAAAATCAAGGTCTGATATAAGCTGACTCCAACTTTCCTTTCCAAAGTAATCTCCCAGCATTTCCCACCATAACATTTCCTGGGCAGATGGATTGCTCGGCTCACTCTAGCTACCCTCAACATAACTCATACAGTTCTATCTCTAGCTATACTTTCACTTTGGCTATGCCTCTTAACTGGAATACCCTCCCTATTCCTTTCTGCCAAGTCATATTCTTTCTTCAAAGGCCAACTCAAATCCTCCTATGAAGCTTTCCCAGCTCACTTTATCTCAACCTCTTCTAAATCCCTGCAATTTTCCTTATTGGCATCCCTTGTCTTTCCCTTCCTTTTCACAGAGGGCCAGTGTCATCAAGGGATGACATTCGACTTAGACATAAGTTGGATTTAAGTAAGGCAGGGTTACACAAAGTCAGCAGCCTCACTCTTTCTTTTAGAGTCATCAAAGTCAGGAAAACTGGTAAAGGTTGAGGTGGATGATCTTTGTGTCTTCAAAGTTTTAAGCACTTCACACAGTGCCTGCTTCAGCCACCTTCATGGCTTTTGGAACAAATTGTTCTCCTGCCCATTCTGCTGGGGGAAGCCTTCACATACTTGTGGTAGACATCCCCCAGAGTCCTTGATGGGCTTGAGGTCATCAGTCACTCTCAATGTGGTTTAGCCCTTCTGCTCAGATAGATTTCCCAGGATGTGGCCACAACACGTGCTATGGCTTCTTGGAGAAGTGGGCAGACACCAAGGGAGGATGAGCAGCTCTGTAAAGGGATTGACAAGCCCTCACGCCAGAGATGCTAGTCCTCAATGAACACTCCATAAATCCCTTAGTTGGTACTAAATATTGAATATCTCTTGTATATTTCCCTTTTCATGTGCACACGTCCTGTGCCCCTACTGTGACAAATCCTTCCCAACTTGGTTGTTGGAGATTCAAAGACAAAAATGTAACAATCCCATGCTTATATTCGATTTGAGCAGCCACCATGTATATGTAAGTACATACATATGAAATATAAGGTAATTGTTTTCATCAGGAAGAAGGTATAGAGTAGAGTCCCTAACAGTTAACAGGATCATAAAAAAGCTGGTAGTTTTTACATAATATGAGATTTTGAATAGTATGAAAATATTATGGTGAAAAAGCAATCTTCATATTGAACAGATAAAAATAATTTCAATTTTTGAAAATTGCTTCATGATCTTCTAGAATTCACTTTTTCCTGTTTTAGATACACTTTAGTCTGGAATTAATGCAATTCTATTCAACGAGGAGTTCTTGAAAATAAACTGTGTGCATATAAATGCGATATTCACTTAGGTGATTACTTTTTTAAAAATTCTAGAGTTGTGAGGAAGAAAGCAGCATAGGTAGAGAAAGCCCAGAATTTGTTGTTAGATCACTTGAGGTTCAATTCCCAACTCTGCGACCTCTTAGCTGTGTGACATTGGTCTAGTCACTCTCTAAATCCTTATTTCCTTGAGATGGGATTAGCTCACTGATAGCTAAGTTCCTCCCCAGTTCTTTCTTTTTAAACCATGAACTTGTCAGACAGAAAAGTGGTAAGGGCTAGGCAATTAGGTTAAGTGATTTACCCAAGGTAAAAAAGGCTAGTCTTGTATCAACTCTTTTATAGCATTAGAGTTATCTTCTTCTCCTTTAAAACCTTTACCTTCTGTTTTAGTATCAATTCTAAGACAGAAGAACAGCAAGGGTCAGGCTATTGGGGTTAAATGACTTGCCCAGGATCAAAAATCTAGGAAGGGTATAAATGCAGATTTGAACTCAGGTCCTCCAGATGCCAATCCTTGATGCCTCCCCTCTAATTTCTTTTATCTTGTCTTCTGTGTTTGCAAGGTAGAAGAAGATTGTCCCTCCAGAACATGACAACATGACAAAAAATAGCCATGTACATTCATGTTTCAGAAATCCAAACCGAGATTTATTTGGCATCACTGGAATATTCTGCCTTCAAGAAGCTTTATTTTCTCCTACTTCTTACAGATATCAGCCACCAAGCAGGGTACCTTGGGCTACCGATACACACCTTCCTCGTGGTCTAATTCCCATGATTTATCCATTCAGTGACAATAGAAACAACAACATTTACAAAGAATTTTAAGGTTTTGATCCTCACAGCAAACTTATGAGGTAGGTGCTATTATTGTCTCAATTAAGAGATGAGGGAACTGAGGCAAAGAGAGTTTAAATGACTTGCTCAAAGTCTCATAGCTATTAAGTTTTTTTTTTTTTTTTTGGTTTGTTTTTTTAAAAGCCCTTACCCTTCATCTTAGAAGCAATACTGTGTATTGGTTCCAAGACAGATGAGTGGTAATGGGGGTGAAATGACTTGCCCAGGGTCATAGAGCTAGGAAGTGTCTGAAGCCAAATTTGAAACCATCTCTAGGCCTGGGGCTCAATCCACCGAGCTGCTCCATATTTAGTAAGTTTTTGAGGCAGGATTTGCACTCTTGGGTATCTGTGTTTCCCAGTCTTACATTCTTAAACTCTGATAACAGTTGTGTGTATGAAAGGAGAATGAGGAAGGTTTGCAAAGAAGGAAGCTGGGGAAGCACCTATAATGTCGCCTGGTTTCAATCTTTCTAGTGGGCATAGGGTTAAAGTAAAAAGGACAGTGCAAAAGTTTGTCCTGTGATGTTCACTGTTAACTAATACAATCTTTTCTGAAAAATCTCACCTTTTCTCAGTTAAGTGTAAACAGAGAGCAATCTGAGAGAAAAAGGTCGTCGTCTGGCTAGAATTTGTTCCCCCTTGTCCCTTGGCTGAAATAAATCAGTTTTATATAATAGCAGTTTTTCATTTTTGCATAGTTGGTGCTGAATGCGGCCTCTGTGAAGGGAAACTACTCACCAGTCAGTGGTTGGCCCCCAGCCAGGCGGCTGGGCTTCAGTATGAATTGGCACTGCATCTCCCGGGGCAGCTGCTCTATGAGGAAGGATTCCTGGAGGTCCAAAGGGGATGGTGAGTCCTTTGATCCCTGTGTCAGGAATGAGGTGTCTCGAAGGTGGCTCATTTTAATTCCATAAGGATACTCATGACCTAGAAGAGAAAGATCCAAATAATGTTCTTTGAACAGATTGGTCACAGAATTATACCACAGCTAATTTTTTTATGAAAATGTATGTGACAGGGGCATCTGGGGGGCTCAATGGATAGAGAGCTAGGCCTAGAATTGGGAAGTCTAGGTTCAAATCTGGCCTTAGATATTTCTAGTTGTGTTATCCCAGGCAAGTCAGCAAATTCCAGTCATCTAGTCCTTCTAGCTCTTCAGCCTTGGGACAAATTCCAGTCATCTAGTCCTTCTAGCTCTTCAGCCTTTGGACCAATACTTGGTATCAAATGTAAAATGGAAGATAAGGGGAAAGGAAAGAGAGAGAGAGAGAGAGAGAGAGAGAGAGAGAGAGA
>NW_025354385.1:0-2945 GCF_016433145.1 Gracilinanus agilis
GAGAGAGAGAGAGAGAGAGAGAGAGAGAGAGAGAGAATGAATATCTATGGTTGCATTTTTGTGCTTAATTCTGCTCATTTAAACTGAACTTGGACTTGAAAACAAAGGTTCTAAGTTTGATGAGTCCCATGAAAAGGAAAACACCATTTAGAAGAGCAGTTTTATTGTGTTCCCTGCCATTTGTGACTTGAACACTAGGGGACAGCACTAAAATATTCTATTATTGTTTGTTATTGATTATGCACATACTGTATACTAAGTGCCAGGTTTTATTGTTCCAGAATATCGAATGTCCCATTGATCTCAGTGGATAAAAATGTATATAGAGGAAGGCAGGCCTTTCTAGACCATTGTTTCTGCTTTACTCAGAGGATGCTTTGAAAGGTTCAGAAGCATTTTCCCATCCTGTATTAGATACTGTAAGAAATCAGAATAGCACGTTAACTTGAAACATTCTCATTTGTAGCTGTTGTGGACTTTGCAGTTGAGAGAAATTTTTTCACATATTTTTCACTATTTTCCTTTCTGACCCTTTTTCCTAGGCACTTTGGAAAGGCATGAAACAGGAGAGAGAGCAAGAGTGATTCTTAATTGCTGTGAAGAATCACAGTTTTTAAAACCTGAACCTTTAATCGCATTTGCTTCAGAAACACACAAGCACAAAAATGCAGATTACAGAACCTCCAGTTCCTCCCAACTTGGCACCTTGTTTTATTCTATTCCTCATGCTGAGTCTTCACCTAAGGTAAGTCAAAGCCAGATTGTTGTTTCACAAGGCCAGTCAATAACAGAAGAAAAAAAATTAAAGACAGAAAATAAGGATAAAATGATTTAAAATATTGGCACATACCTAGAAGAATTCAAAGAGCTGGCAATGCCCAACATCTTTACCTTTGGCTGGGTACTTGGGAGGACTAATTGAGGAATATGTTCCTATATTTGATAATGGCATACAGTGTATACTTTCTGATAAAATGCAGTTTTCTTTTCCTGTGTATGACGACTGAGTTAACTAACAGATGGTGAATTTTGTGCAATAGGCAATTTGAATACTCCTTAGGTTAGAGAAAGATACTCCAAGTTCCTCAATTTGGCTCTGTTATCACTTAAAAGAGAGAAGTTTTATTTTTTTCTAAATGTGAATCCTTAAAAGCTAGAACAAAAATATAGATCAAATGTATTTCTGTTTAGTACTGATGGGGTAAAATGTGGTACCTATATCATATATATGTATATATACATTCATACATTTAAATATGTACATATACATATATGCATATGCCTGTATATATATACACACACAAGAATTTCTAATATTTGTTTATATTTACATTAAGCTACTATGTAGAAATTTGGATTGTAAGTATTGCTCTTCTAACTTGACTGAGTAATTAGTAGCTAAGTTAAGTTAACTCGAGATGCTGGAGTTGATTAACTCTCCTCACTTCACACTTTACAAGAAATAATCAATAAAAGAAAGAAAAAAGCAAACACCATAACAAGCCAACTCCAAAAAACACACAAGAAAATGGCAACAACCTTTGAATTTTATGTTGACATTTTCCACAGCAGTGTGGAAATGGACAAGTAAGGAATATACACAGCCAACCTGATTTATCTGAATTTTATCATGTAAACAAATATGTGCCATTACATTATTATTATAAGTTTACTTTGATAATATTCTAGTTCTTTTCAAAACTTTAAAACCAAAACACTTGTCTAAAATGTCTAAATTGTTACCATTTAATGCAAGGAGATCAATTTTAAACAGTAGCCTCTTAATTCCTTCTTCCATAAATGTAGTGTTTTTCATATGTTCATCAAAATGGTGGAATAGGAGTAATTCTTGCATGTTTAATAGAAGGGACATGATATTTTGAGTAAGAAAATCTAGATTCTAATCCTATTTCTGTCACTAACCTGTCTGACTTTAGGCAGATCATTAAACCTATCTGGGCTTCAGTTTCCTGCTCTATAAAATAAAATGATTTGGTTTAATTGACCTCTGGGGCAGCTAGGTGGCACAGTGGGTTGAGTACAGGGCCTGTAATCAGGAAGATTCCTCTTCCTAAGTTCAAAAATGGCCTCAGACACTTACTAGCTATGTGACCCTGGACAAGTCACTTAACCAACCCTATTTGCCTCAGTTGTCTCATCTGTAAAATGAGCTGGAGAATGAAATGACAAACCACTGCAATATCTTTGCCAAGAAAATCCCTGATGGGGTGTCACAAAGAGTTGGACACAATTGAACACAAGATGATCCTACAGTCCTTTCTAGCTCTATATCTATGATCCTTTGTTTTTTTTAAACACATAGATAGAAGGACAGTAAGAAGAGCTGTGCAAATAACTTAACAATGAATCAGGGTCATGCCCAGAAGTAGGGGTTAGCTGTGACCCATGTCCTGGGGAGTTCCTTTAGACTTAGGACTGCTAGATTGTAGGAGTAAAAAGTATGGAAAGTAAAATCTTTTGGACTTCAAATTAAAGTTACTATTAAACTGAGGTAAATGAACACATGTGGTTTTTCCTATGAACCTCCTTATACCTAAACAAGAATGTCTTTGTACAGACTGCTGAATAATACCACACTTTTGAATAATAGATTCTGATTTCTAAAGTACTTTCCACATAATGTCCCTCTGAATCTGGTATTGTTATGTTCCCCATTTTCAGATTTTAAAAAAAATAAGGATATGAATGGTTACTTTGTCTATAAGGATGAGATTCAATTCCAACTTCAAAATCAATCTTCTATCCCTTAAACTATATTGCTACTTGTTAAAAAATAGTGTACATGATCAGATTTGCCTCCTTTCCCTTCCCTTCCTTCATTAATCCCTCCTTCCCTCGCTCCCTCTTTCTACTTCCTTCTTCCTTCCTTCTTTCTTTCTCTTTCTTTCTCTTTCTTTCTTTCTTTCTTTCATTCTTTCTTTCTT
>NW_025354386.1:0-6769 GCF_016433145.1 Gracilinanus agilis
AGGGAAGGTGGGGGGAACACTGGGCGGGAGGGGGTGGGGTACAGCTCTGGCCGCGGGACAGCAGACGGGACACTGGGACTAAGGAGGCTTGGCGGCGGCTGCTGCTCACGGGGAGGAGGCGACTGGACGAGTCCCCGGCTTGGGGCTGCGTCAATCCGGCGCCGGATGCTAATGATGAAATCAAAATGTCATCCAAGTTAAATGCGGAGAGTATACGGCGATTGGGCACGTACAATGGCAAATGGGATTAGGCAAGAGAAGGCGCAGCCAAACCCTGGCCCCGCAGCCGCCACTGCCGCCGCCCCCTCTCTCCTTGCCTTAGATTTTGGCGCTTTGGCTTTGGGCTATAAGAGCTCCCCTATTATTGGCTTTATATAGTCCAATTAGGCAGCAAATGAGGACAGGGCTATTAGCACAAAAGGATATGGGCTCTAGCTAAAGCACCACTCCTAGAGCAAGAGACGAACCTCTCCGAGCCCGTGGCACCCTGGGCGTGAGCGCTCACCCGCTGCAGCGGCTGCCCTTCTGCCCCAAGAAGTTTCCCCCCCTGCTGCTCAAGGGACCTGCTTGCTACTGCCTGGCCTAGGGGAGGGAGAAGGGGTGGAGAGAGACCCAGGTCAGATCAGGGTTATCCTCCCTCCTCCAGTCTCCAGGGTCCTAGCTCATCTCTACACCCTAAACCCGCTCTGATATGGACAGAAAGGATTGTTAGCAATTCTAGCCAAGATTCAAGGTGGCTTAGACTTACCTCCAATCCATTGCCCACCCCCATGCAGTATGGTCAGGATTTCCCTTCCTCTTGGATGGGTAGAAATGCACACTTTTCAGAAAGCCCCAAAAAGAAGGAAATGGGCGGGGGATAGAGAGGTGGTGACTCTTCCATTTTCCAAATGGTCTTGTCACCGAGAGCGGAGAAAAAAAGGAGCTTGGGGTTGTCTAGAGGCAGCAGCACCGGGGATCCGGCTGTTTTGTTTTTTTGTTTATAGATGCTTACAAGTCCGGAAGAGTTACTTTGATTTCACCTGTTTTCAGAACTGTTAGTATCTTTATTAATTTACCTTATTCCATAAAATCATTCAGGAGAACTTTAGTTTAAGAGTTTTCCAAGTGCATTCTTATTGATATGATCCCCCGCCGATAAGCGCTGAATCTTTTTATCCTACAAGGTCTCTTCTGTTGTAGCCACGGGCATAGACAGAACAGGTAAATACGCATTGACGACAGAAAGATGCATCAGAGACATATCAGTGCTTTTAAATTGAAGACCTGGGTATATTAAGTGCTTAAAAAAATACAGTACCAACATTTTATTTATTTGTGTGTGTGCGTGTGTGTGGGGAGTTCACGGAACAAATAAACACACCAAGACATGAAACACACAACTTTCTCAGTTTGGGGGATGCTTATCTTAATAGTTAAAAGAGAGAAAATAACAAGTTAATGAAAAGGGATGGTTCTCTTTGCAGCTGTGGAATGATTTCTTGCGGCAGGTCTGGGAGGCAATAGGTTTTCAACACTTTTGGCAGAAAAGATAAATTGGAGCCACGCATCACGTGGCCAATAGCGTGTCAAAAGCTGGTAGGGGATATTTAAGAGATGTTATACCGAGAAGAATTAACGTTGGCAAGATTAACCAAAAAAAAAAAAAAAAAAAAAAAAAGTTCCTCCAACGCGATGGACTTATGGACTTAAGCCATTTGTTCGCCACGAGAACTTTTCGGGAAAGGCTTTTTGGAAATCCAGATTTAAACATTAAATTAAAACAAAATCGCTGCCTCTGTCCTATTCCATAGGGGGCATTTCTTAGTGTTTGACAACTGGGACTGGGTAACTGGACATGTGGCCGTGGATCACAGGATGGAAATATTCAAGCAAAAGAGGTAAGGGTAAAGATAACTGTCCTCCCCTTTCCAGATCGCTTCCCGTGGCAAGCTGTCACCCTGTGTTCCTCTTAGTGATTTTATTCACCTTATTTTCACTTCTCACCCCCTTATAGAGGATTGAATTCCAAGAATTATCAACAATTCCCCATCTAAGGTACTGGAAGACTCACTACAGAGAATAGGTATAATAGGAGTTCAGGGTAGTTAGCTTAATTATTAAAGACTGGCAACCCTTAACTAGAATGGACACACCTTGCACCCTTCCTGGAACTTTGGGAGAAACATTAAAAATATTCCTCATGGTGGGGTTGGGGGAGGGCGAGGTTTGTTGGAGGGATATCGGGATTGTAATTCACTTCACTGGCTGCAACTATGTATTGGATTCAATCTAGAGCCGAAAGTTGAAGTCCAGCCTTTTTGATTTACAGATAAATATAGAAACTGAGGCCCAAAGAAGAGATTCGCTCAAGGTCACACAGACGGAACTAAGATTTGAACTCAAGTCTTGTGTGACTCCAGATCTTTTGCTTTTCCCACAGTACCATGCTGCTTCCATTGGCATCAGGGAAGTGGGAGATTAAGTATACTCATGGTCACACAGCCGGTGTGTGTCAGGGGCATCCAGGTCTTTCCTGACCTCAAAACTAGTCCTCTAACCAGTAGGCCCTACTCTACCTCTATCCTTTGCCCTAGGGAAACGCAATTTACTGCTGGGTGGTGATATGTCGTTGTTGTTTGGGGTGGGGGGGGGAGAAGGGGAGGCAGGGATGTGTAGCATTTGGACACATCGACATATATGCATAACTCTTAGATGCAATTTAGTCAGATGAAAACCCCTGAGAGGCGTGCACCGCCTTTGAGTATACTTGGAATAAACACGCAATCTCCTCAAACTAAATCTGCTGATTGTAAAACGGGAACTGAGTTTCGGAGGAGGGCTATGGTTATTGGGGTGGGGATGTGGGGCGAGTACAGTGACGGTCTTCCCTGGCAACAGTGCAAAACTTGTTTCCTATACAGAAAACCCAAATGAGACCGAATCCACTGTAAATCCATTTTTGGTCTGGAAAGCAAATGATTTTGTTGTATAAAACTTTCGCACACAATATTCCCCTGGGGATCTAGGAAAAGAATGAATCCTGTCAGTTTAAATCTTGAGTGTTCACATTCACTAGGTGGGGTGGAGAGAGGACCTGGATGACGTCTGGACAAAGACAGGAAAAACTTTCTTGTCTTTTCTTGGGTTCATGCCTCCGTCTCCTTCTCTTTCCTCCCTGGCCGATGTTATTTCTACCGGTCCACGTGTCCCCAGCAGCAGATGAACTTTAAGTAGTCCGTCATGGGGCAAGAGTTTATGATCAGGTGCTGCAGCCCCTTGAACTTTGAGGGATGGCGGAGGAAAGCTAGTTCTTGTTTTCCTTCTCCAGTGAGTTCCGGCTTGGTCATTTCCATCTGCTCTTTGGAAGCCACCCCACCCGTTGCACGCACCTATGCACTGGCCCCACCCCATCTACGCAAGCACACTTTCTAATTAACTGGACACCCCACACCGTTGCTTTCTCCTTCATGCAAAGCAAAGCAAACAGCGCCCTCTGTGGGATAGAGTAGAACTTTGGGTGACGATACTCTTTCCCCAAAAGACTGCGTAGAATAATTTTAAGCAAGCAAAAGATTTGGTTACAGGCACTGAGATGTATTTTGACTCTTGTTACCTCCCCAGCTAGGGAACGACTAAATTTTATTTTTTATTTTCTTTTAGTGGGACAAATGCACGGTGAAAGCCTTCTGAATCTCACATCCTTCAGCTTTTTAAAAGGTTTTTATTTTGATAAAAGCACAGAGCCATGGAATCTTAGAGCTTGAATGAGTCTTAAAAATTATCTGATCCAACTTTCTTGTTTTACAGATGAGGAAATGGAGTCCCAAAGAGGGGCTTGTTCAAAGTCTCACAGATTTCTGGTAAAACTGGGCATTTACAACCTCAGATTTTGTCTTTAAACATCTTGCAATTGTTATTTCACATAGGTAGACTCTAAAATTTAGAGTTATCTTTTAAAATATTTATTCAATATCTTGAAGGAATAAGATTGGAAGCTAGGATAAAAATATATTTGAAGGGTGCAGGCAAAATTGGCGGGGCAGCAAGGAGATAATGCTAGATGGTGCTGCCCACTATTATTTACTTAGAATAAATATTTTTATATATAAATACAAATAAATATATTTACTTAGAAAGAATGAAAGGGGAAAAAAGACGCATGAAATTCTCTTCGCAATTAAATGCTCAGCCCCCAAATGTTTTATTAAACCCAAGTCCTGCTTCTCATTCAATTCAATTTCACAAATATTTATTAAGTACTAGTATACATAAGACACAGAGCTAGGCTTTAGAAATGTTTTATTGTTAAACCTAATTCTTGTTTCTGTTTTAATTCAATTCCACAAACATTTATTGAGTGCTACCATGTATAAGACACCGTGCTAGACCTTGGAGACAGACAAAAGATAAGAAAAGAGTTGAGAAAAAAACGCCTGCCTTCAGGGAATTTATATTCTACTAGAAGGTTACTTGCAGATAAGAAAATATGAAGTCAGTATAAAAAACGGAGAAGATAAAGAGATGTAAAGATAATGATACAATTAGATTGATTCAGAACTGGTCGAATGGCTGTTCTCAGAGTAGTTGTAAATGGTTCCCTGTTAGTGTGACAAGATGTGTCCAATGGAGTACCCTCAGCAAACCATGAGGTTTAATATTTTATCAATGAACAGGACAAAGGCATAGATGGAAAACTGATCAAATTTGCAGATAACATGAAGCTGGGAGGAATAGCTAACAAATGGCATGACGGGATTCAAAAAGATCTTGATAGACAAGAGCACTGGGCTGCCTTTAATAATGGTGACATTCAGTAGGGGTAAATGTAAAGTCTTATACTTTGATACAAAGAATCAATTCACAAGTACAAGCTGAGGGAGGCATGTTTAGATAGTAGTTGTTCTGGGAAAACATCTAAGGGTTTTATTAAATGGGAAGTTCAGCACGAGTCAGAATTTTGATACAGCAGCCAAAAAAGCTAAGGTGCTCTTAGGTTACCTTAAGAAAGACATCTTTTACAGGAATAAAGAGGTGGTAGTCTCAGTGTACTCTGACCTCATCAGACTTCAAGTGGAATATCATGTTCTATTCTGAGAGCCACATCTAAAGGACATTGATAAATAGGAAAGTGTTCAGCATCGGGCGACCAGGATGTCAAAGGACCCCATGTCATCTGAGAACTGATTTAAAGAACTTCGCATGTTTTTATCATCCAGGAGACTCAATGGAGGATACAATAGCTGTCTTCAAATAGTTGAAGGGCTGTCACATGGTTCAAGCATTAAATTTGTTCT
Source organism: Gracilinanus agilis (assembly GCF_016433145.1). Taxonomy (NCBI): domain Eukaryota; kingdom Metazoa; phylum Chordata; class Mammalia; order Didelphimorphia; family Didelphidae; genus Gracilinanus; species Gracilinanus agilis. The sequence goes on from NW_025354386.1 coordinate 5,277, forward strand.
GTTTGACCCCAGATTGCAAAAACAGGAACAATGCGTAGAAGGGTCTAGGATGAAAATTTAGACTTGCTCTTGTTGTTGGAGAAGGGTTTTGTCCTAAGAATGAGCAACTCAGCTGATCTCCATAACAAGGATTCAAGCTTTATTGAGGGAAGATAGTAATAGAATGGCCAGGACAACAGAGTGACCAGGTGCTGGTGTTGCAGTGGAGAGAGTGTCTCTTTTATCCAGATTGATTGTCAAGGTAAGAGTTGATTGTTTGCGTGACTGAAGTGATTATGGCATTGTTTGAACCTAGCCCTGCTTGATTGGAAAATTGAAACTCTTATACTTGATGTTTGGAGACCCTTAACCTAGATCCAGAGATTGAAGTAAAGAGTTTTCTCATAATTGTATATTTCAAGCAACCCATATGTCTCTGTACTGATCAATTAGCTATTGTTTCTATGTTCCTTTGCTTATTTACAGATATTTGGAGGGGAGTGGGGGATACCTCTTTTACAATGCCTAAGCTGATTGGTTTTTGTTGTAGAACCTATTCATTCACCTCCTCATAGCATCCTGTCTCCAAGGCAAACCCACATCAATGTCAGGAAAAACCTCCTTACAATTAGAGCTTCCAAAAGTAAAAAGGGCAGCTCTGAAATATGGTAGGTAGGTTCCCCTTCCTTGGAGGTCTTCAAGTAGAGTCTGGATGATGCCTTAGGTATTTTTAGTGAGTATTCTTTCAGGTATCAATTGAACGAGGTGGCTCAGTTCTGTGATTCTGATCTTATAAGTAATTTCAAGAGGGAGAATTCACCAGGAAAAAAAAACACCTTTGTAGAAACTGGTACCTGAGCTGTGCTTTGAAGAAAGCTAGAGATATTCTGAGGCAGAAGTGAGAAGGTGGGAACATCCCAGACTCAGGGAACTATCTGTTTAGTTGCAAGAAGGCAAAAAATGTAATATCATTTATAGGTAACAGATTGTAGGCCAATTTGGAGCAGAGATTTTATGAAGAGAAATAATAAGAAATAAAAATGTAGAGAAGGGGGAGAAATTGTACAGGGCTTCAGATGTGGGGCTGAGAGTTTCATATTTGTAATCCTAGAAAGGCAATAGGAAACCACTGAAGATTTTAAAAAAGCAACTTACTTTCCAGCTTTTCGAATCAATACTGTATATTGGCTCCAAGGCAGAAAAGTAGTAAGAACTAGGCAATGGGGAGGGCAGGTGCTGTGGCAAATGACTTAGGTCCCACAACTAGGAAGTCAAATTTGAACCCAGGACCTCCCATTTCTAGGTCTGGCTTTTTATCCACTGAGTCCCCTTGCTGCTTCAAACTAAAGATATTTAAGAAAAAGAGAATGATATGACATTTTATGGACATTTAATTTAATGTGTATTTTAATTTAATTTAAATAGAAATAAATGAAAATTAATTTAATATCTAATGATAAATAGATGGGGGGGGGAGAAATTGGAAGCAAAGAGACCAATAGGAAGATATATAT
>NW_025354387.1:0-5764 GCF_016433145.1 Gracilinanus agilis
GAAGGAAGGAAGATGTAGATAGATAAACACACACATAAGTAACCAATAGCAAAAACTATTGTACTGATAGAACTCCTTGCAGTTTTCCTTCTCTTATCCTATCATAACCAAATAGTATTCATTCACCAGAAATACATTACTATGTGCATCATCTTTGCTGCTTGATGACTTTCTGAGAGCTTATGGATAAAATGGAGCACAAGTGGGCACAGACACAGCAGACTCAGGGTTACAGACAGAGGCAGTTGACCAGAGACTGACTGCACCCATATTTCCACTAGAGTGTTTAGGGGAGTCATACAAGAGGAATAAGCCTGGTGTATTATTGATCCTGCTGGCTTACAAATGATCACAAGTTTGTCTTGTGACATTGAGTGCCAGAGGTACCAGTTTAGGCCGGGAGAGGCTTTGGAGATGTCCTGGGGCCTGGGTCTTTCTCCCCTTGTGATTATTTTGTGGTGAAGGTAAATCATTCGTGAGTGTATCTGTGTTGTTCTAGGATTTTGGCTCATACTGCCCTAGGGCCCAAAGACTGGGTGATAATAAAGCTGTTCTCCAACTCAGAATAGTCCATCTGAACTGGAACAGTTGAGCTCATTCCCAATTCCCCATTCTTGAAGAAGAGAGTGCCAGGTGGCTGGCATCGTCAGGACTCTGACATACTCTTCCTGATTCTGAATGTCAATTTGAGAGCAGAGTGAGTGCCAACTGGCCAAGACAGGAGACTGAGAATCTAGGAGCTCATCATAGCTCAGCAACCCACTCACTGAGTAGTCCCCACCATTTCGAGGGACTCGTTGCTTGGCAGATCACTGCCTCAAGCATTCTCAAAGAAGATGGCCAAGTTCTGCTTGAACACTTGACAAATACTTAACTTCCAGACAAAACTGAACTCTATCCTAGGGAAACTTTAAGGGAAAGAGTAACACACCCCCCCCCCAACATCCCCATGCCATACTATACACTTAAAGAGCATTCCATCAGCAATCAGCACTCAGGAATGTCATTTCCTCACCACTACTCATTTGAAATAGGCTACTGTCATCATGTAGTTATGAGAGCTAGGTGGTATAGTGCCTATGGCACTGGGTGCGGAGTCAGGAAAATCTGAATTCTAATCCAGCCACAGACACTTACTAGCTATGTGACTCTGGACAAGTCACTTAACCCCTAATTGCTTTGGTTCCTCGTCTATAAAATGGGGATATATTGGAAAAGGAAATGGCAAACACTTCAGTATCTTTGCCAAGAAAACCCCACAAAGTCTAAGGGGTCCTATAGAACTGGACATTATTGAACAACAATAACACTGTTATCATGCCCATTTTCTAGATGGTAAGAATAACGTACTCAATATTGTTAGACGATTTTCCTTAGAATATCAGCAAATCATATGGTCATTTTTGATTCAGGACCAAGAACGTTGACACCTTGCACCTTCAGCCATTTCAGAGAACTCCAGAAGAATAAATTCACAGAAAATGATAAAATAAAATAGGAAGATTAAATTTCTATTGTTTGAATCAACCATGAAGTAAACAGTTGCTAACTTTTTTTATCAAATCACCTCTAATAAGGTGTCTCCCTCTAAAACAAGTATTAGAGTTGATTATATTCATACATCTGTTCTTATCACATCATTTATTTTATTTGTACAATTTACTTAAAATGTAATAGTTTACACTTGATCTATTTTTGCTGGCAGGAAGTAGGACTAGTTTGTTTGAAAAGCTCACTGGAAACCCAAGACTCTAGAGGTTCAATCAGTGTTTTTCTAAGTCTTTTCCCAGTCTGGTAAATGATGGCACTCTATTAAAATGCTATCATGTACATCATTAGTACCACTAGTGTTCTTATTAGAATTGAAATGGTTTTCTTCAAATGATTACACTGTTTATTAAAACCATGAAGACACTGTCAAAGAATATAACCAATAGTTTACAAAGTGGGGATAGGGACCTGCTCACAGAAGGATTAGCACAAAATCCTTAGCTCCTTTCCCTTCTATGTCTTACCAGTGACCTTTCTCTGAGCCTCAGGGCTCCCATAAAAATGGGCAGCCAATAAGACATACATTTCCAGACACAGCCAATTTGGGCATTTATTTTTGTTTGACTATATATATAAAACAGAGATTTATTTTTCTTTTTCCCCCCAATGGTTGGGGGGAGGGGTGAAGAGAGAAAAGGAAAAGAAAGAAAGAAGGAAAGAGGGAAGGAGGGAAGGAAGGAAGGAAGGAAAGAAAGAAGGAAGGAATGAAGGAATAGAGAGACAGAGAAAGAGGGAGAGGGAAAGGAAGAGGGAACAAGGAAGGGAAGGCAGAAGGGAGGAAGGGAGGAAGGAAGAGAAAAAAAAAGAAAATGAAAGAAAAAGCAGGTAGCCAAGCAACAAGTATCCCCAAAGTGAAATCAACTTAATAGCTTATAGTATGTGAAGAGGGAAAAAAGAGGAAGTACATAAAAAGGGAAGGAAGAGAGAAGACAACGAAGGTAAAAACGGCTAAACCTCACTTGCTCATCTTAAAATCCATCACAGCATATTTGTGAAAAGGATCCTTAGGTACCATCAAGTCGACCCTCTTCCTCTTACAGACACAGATGAGAAAATTAGCAGGCCAGAGAACTGAAGCTTATACAAAAACACATCTAGTGAGCAGCAGAAACAAGGCTATAATACTCGCCTCCTCATATCCAGTTCAGCATTATTTCTGTCACTTCTCACTAATTACTTTTTTAAATCACCCAAACTATATGCACAAAACTATGTTGAACATTAAAGGAGAGAATATAGGAGATGTCGGGCTATACAGGACTTCTGAGGTCATAGAGATCTGCATCTTCATTTTATTTTTTTAACACCCTCATTTACAAATTAAAAAAAAAAACAATGAAATTGTAAAAAGGCCTAGAGAGAAGTTAAATAATTTGCTGAAAGTTACACAAGTAACTCGGGAAAAGTCAGGATTCAAACTCGGGTCCTCTGACTGCAAATTTAACAGACTTTCCATTATACCATGCTGCATCTGAGAATAGGAGTAGATTGTGTCTGTCCTCAGAGAATTTATAATCCAGACTAACATGCATAAATCGATGAGGTAACAAGCTAATAGGAGATCTCACTGAGTGGCAAAGTGCTTGATCTAGAAAAGAAGCAGCAAAGGCATTTAGAAAAGATTAGTAAGGGCAAGAGTGAAGACTTCAAGGCAAGGTAGGATTTGGAAAGGCAGAGAGAAGGGAGCATATTGCAATGGGAATAGTATGAGTAAAAAACATAATTAAGCAAAGATGATTTGCCTTTTTGATCATGGAAACATGAAAGTGTCACCTTTTTCTACAGAGAAAGTGTCTGGTCCCTTCTAATACAGAGTAAGGAACATTGTCAAAGTCAACTCCAGAATCTTGTTCACTTTAAATTCATACAGAGGGATCCTATTCCCTGGGTCAAACACTATTGGGTAGGGGCCAGGAAAGCCATTCCTAAGAGAATGCACATCTATGGGAAGGGAGGGAAAGAGAGGGGCAGGACCAGGTACCAGGAAAAACAGTCCTGTAACAAGCACAGTCCACTGGGAAAAAGAATAGCCTCTTCCCTCCCTCCCTCTTTCTTCCCAAACTATGCTACCAGCATTGCCCCCAACGTTAGTCCCACCTCCTGCCCAATGGTGCCTGTGAGAACCGTCTGTGCTGCCTGGGTATGGGCTTAAAGTCCTGCCACCACAGCCTCAGACTCAGGATGGCCACAGTTTGAAATTGGATCCATGACAAAAAGCCATTGCCTTATACTGGGATCATGCCCCTGAAATACCATTAACATCCACTACTGGTCCACTGGAAAGTCTCAAAAGCCAAGTAAGGCAAAAGAAGGTGCCAAAGCTATTTCAAAATCAATCTATAATCCAGGGAGAGAGGTGAAAGGAGAGTCTGACTCAGAGATGGGAATTTGCCTGCCAACCTCCTTAGGCAACTCGATCATGCCAGAAGACATTTTTGAAATCTTCCCCTTTTCATAACACTTAGCAATCACAACATAATTTTGCTTCTCTTCCCCCCCCAACCCCCCTACCCAATCCCCAAGGGGAGAAATGAGAAAAAGCATCTATAGCATCTCTCACTATAGTGCTATGGGTGTGCCTGAGACGATACTGTGACCTGAAAAGACAATGGAAAACTTACTCCATGGAATATCCAGATCTTTGGTCAAGCACAGACCCCTACCTGACTGAACTCTCACAAAGGTCTCTTAACTGTTAAACCCAATGGCTGTTTCCTTGGTTCTAACTTTTTTTTAACTTTTTCCATCTTCCTGCAGCTTTTGACTCACTCTCTCCTCCTGAATATTCTCTTCTCCCTTGTGTTCTACAGCAGTGTTTGTTCCAGGCTTTCCTCCTAATTTACCTGACTGTCCCCTTCTCCATTTTTCTTGTTAGATCCTTATCCAAGCGTGGATGTCCCCAAAGGCTCTGTTCTGGGCCCTTTCCCTTTTTTCTTCATCTTCTCTTAGTAAAATCATCTCCCATGAATTCAAGTATCATCTTTTGGACTCCCAGGTCTATATAGCCAGACTTAATCTTTCCTCAGCTCCAATCCTGTATTGTCAATTACCTACTGGTCATCTTCACCTTGATATCCCATCAGCACCTCAATTTCAGCATCCAAGATATAATTCATCATCTTCTCGTGTAAACCTTTTTTTTCTCCAAAATCCCTTATTTCTTTTGTGAGCATCATTAGCCTTCTGGTCCTCTGACCACCACCTTTCACATCCTGGACTCTTCTATATCATTTGCCTTCCTTTCCTATATTTAATGAGGTCCCTGGTCTTATTGATTCCACCTCCACAACATTTTTCACATATCTACTATTTTTTCTTACACAACCAATACCTTAGTTCAGTGTCTTGTCATCTCTCAGCTGACTACTGCAGTAGCCTCCTAATTGCCATCGTTGCTTTCAGTTTCTCCCCTCTTATTTTATATAGCTACCAGAATACCCTTCCTAATACACAGGTCTAACAAATCACTCTCTTGCTCAAATATCTTCAGTGGCTCCCTATTGCCACTGAGATAAAATGCAAACTTTTCAGCATGGCACTTAAATTCCTCCATAATCCAGCTATGATTTAATTTTTATAAAAGTTTTATTAATGTTTTTGGCTTTCCATTATGAACATTTACTCCTACTTTGTGAGGCATCTCTTGTAATAATAATAAAATAATTATTAATAATTAACATATATATAAATATATATTAAAACATATATAAATAAATAACATTTATATAGTCCTTACTTTGTCCCAGACTCTGTGCTAAATGTTTTCCAATTATTATCTCATTTGATCCTTACAACAATCCTCGAATATAGCTATTATTATTTCCATTTTAGAAATGAGGAAACCAAGGCAAACAGAAGTAATATGATTTGCACAGAGCTACAGTTAATATCTACAACTGGATTTATACTAGTCTTATGAACTCTAGCCCCAGCACTCTCTCAACAGCACCACCTACAAAGTAAAATAATTAAGCAAAACTAATAATAGAATGACCTATCTGGAAGTGCATGCAACATTGCACCTCGTTAGCACTCCTTTATTTCTTTTTTTTTTAAAACAGAAATCTATTTGCTTTTCCTCTTAGTGGGGAAAAAAAGAAAAGCTTTTTCCAAAAAATAACAAACATGCCTATTCAAGCACAATGAACATCTTCAATGGCTACATCCAAAAACATAAACATATCATTCTGATCCTATATATATATATATATAT
>NW_025354388.1:0-2152 GCF_016433145.1 Gracilinanus agilis
TTTCTAAGGCCATATATATATATGTTTATATTAGAAATATAAACATATGGGAGGTAATTGGCATGAATGAGTATCAATCAAAATGAAAATTATGCTCCAAGTCTTTTCCAGTCTTTGATAGGAAGAGAAGTTTAAAAAGCAGCAAGATGCTGGGTACTGAAATGCAGGAGAATGGATCCCCTCGCTGTAGGACTAGGTAGGAAGTGAAGATTTCATCAATAATTAATGACAATAACAATAATACCAACAACAGTAATAATTGCTGACATTTACATAACATTAAGGAATTGCAAACCTTACATGTATTATCTTATCTGAGGGATTATGATTATTATAGTCTTGCATCATGCTAGCCCTGTATCCTTGCTTAGGGAGAAGCTGTGAGCAGAAATATTTCATATGCTTTGTGCATCATAACAAGAGCTATGGTCACATTTACTTAAGACTGTCCTTTCAGAAAAAAACGCCTTTCTTGTACTGAAACAGTAGCCCGGTTCCTTTCCAAAATTTATTTGATCATATCGTGGCATAATCTGAAAAGGATGACACTTCTCTTTTCTTTTTGTAATCAGGTGAAGTACAGAGACTTCAAAGAGTCTGATCTCAAATTAATGTTACCCGTTTTCTTTTTTATCTAGCAACAGGACAAGGGAACTCATTAAAATTTGAGAAGTTTTATGTGCTTCATGTTACAAGTTTTCTTCTCTTTCCCTTTTTGTCTTCACATCAACCAGCAGGATTTTGGGGGCAGATTTAGTAATTTTGTTGTTGTTTGTTTTTGTTCTTGTTTTTGTTTTTAAATTATCAGTGTCATGAAAAGCTTTACTTTTGCGTTCTGAATACATTTGTACATTAGACACTACAGGAATAAGAGCCACAGATAAGCCAGCTTAGCAAGCTGGCAAACTAAAAACAAAACTTCAGGTTTGATATACAGCAATGTAAAGTTCCCCTGAACTAACTTTGGTTACCACATTTAAAACAGAATGAATAGCCACTAGACGGAGCTAGAGTGTAAGAAATTATAAGTATACAGCGTGCTAACGATGGAGATGGGGACAGATTGAGTATTGTGTTTTAAGACCTGGAGCTGCATATCTATTTGGGACATTGTTTTTTATACCCTATAACTTTTCATTTCAAACAAGACTGGTAGCTGTTTCCACTATTCAAAATTCCATTTCCTATCTCCGTGCTTTCACATAGGTGGACTTTCATGCCTGGAAAAAACTCCTTCTTTGTCTCTGTCTCTTACAACCCCTACCTTCTTTCAAAGCATTATTCAGGTGCTACCCCCTGTGTGATAAAATTATGGATTCCCACCATTCCTAAGTAGTTAGTTCAGTCTCCCTCTTAAAAGAAGATCCCCAGGAACAAGGAAAGATGTATGTAAGTTTTGAAGGAATCTGCCTCCACTGCAGATAGAAAAGTAAAAAAGAAGGAAGAGGAAGATGAGGAGGAGAAAAAGGAGGAGGAAGAGGAAGAAGAGGAGGAAGAGGAACAAGAGGAACAAGAGGAACAAGAGGAGGAGGAGGAAGAAGAAGAAGAAAGAAGAAACAGAGAGGGAAAATGTTTTAGAGTAGTTGAAGTGTAATTGTGATTAGATTGGAGGACATGTGAACAAGTATTTCATAATGAGGATGAGTTCTGAAGGATATTAACAATTGCAGGCTGGCTCTGGATATCAGACTTCTGTTCTACAGAACAGAAGCCATTTCTGATAGAGATAACTAGAATATACTTAAAGTTCTATGAGATCATTATTAGGAAAAATAAAGGTTTAATTTCCTTCATAGTGCCAGAGCTTGCAGATACTTCTTTCTATATTTTTATTTTTGTTTCCTGGTTTTTTGATTTCCATGAAAAACTATGAATATAATTTCTTTATAATGCATATCTGACTATTGATTTATACAGGGACAGCATTGGAGGACATTAGTGAATAGCTGGGATATACAGAACTCTAAATAATTTAGGGGATTAGACTTCTGTAAAGATGATCAGTGGGGGTCTGAACTGAAAGTAAAAAATAATCTTATAGTTTTGATTATGAATCATTTTAAAAATTTTATTTATTTATTTGTTACATTGAAATTCCAGATAACTCCCACCACTCATTAGAGATAGCATCATTTAACAGTAAGATAGGTAT
>NW_025354389.1:0-2943 GCF_016433145.1 Gracilinanus agilis
CATTTATTTTGTGTACATGTTGTATATACATGTCATTTATCTTTATATGCATATACATTTATATATTGGTCATTTCCTCCAAAAGAATGAAAATCTTTGAGGATGGGGCAAATTCATTTATGTCATTGAATCTTAGTGCCTGGTGCATAACACTGCTAAGTTTCAATTAGTGCTAATGATGAATCCTGTGAAGTGGTTGCATAGATTCAAATTCACATTATTCAGTTATAATTATGTAAAATATATTCATCTGTTCCAGTCCAATGGAAATATGGAGTGTGAATTAGAATAATTTGACCATTTCATGGGATTCATTGCTTGTTCTAATTGGGATCCAGCTAGAGCATAATAAATGCTTGTTGACCGGCTGATTTGCTTACATTCATGGATCAATCTAGATACACAAGGTGTATTTGATATTTTCATATAGCAAACTCTATGTGGGAGCAATGAAGTAAAATTATCCTTTGGGGTGACATCTCCTACTTAAATATGTCTGAGTGAGTCTAATGTTTGGGAGACTCTGACCATGAATTAAACTAGTTCTCAATAAATATTCTGCCTCTTATACTCTCAACTATCAGAATGTTAGCAAATGTTAAGTTAATTTGTAATTGAAATAATCTTCTGCTTCCTCTCCTTCCCCCATAACAAAGCAACCATTACCTGACACTAAGTTAAATAAATTAGCAGAGAGTGACTTTAAGGAAAAAAAGATTTCAATGCTTAGTAGAAATAAATTCAACAGTGTTCGCCTTTAAAAAGTCACATCTGTACTATATTTTTAAATGTTAATGCTTTAATTCAAGAGAGAACATTAGAGAAATAAAATAAGATTGATTTGAAATTATGTCATACAAAGAAAAGTTTTCTTCTTCCCCAGTCCAACCCTCCACCCCTCTTTCACTCCCCCAGGGAACAATTAAGAAATGACCACATGATCGATTTTGGGTATAGTACCCAAACTGAATTTATTGTCTAAGGATAGGAAAAAAATAAATCTATTTTACCTACAAGGCAGGTCTATGATGCATGTTCATGTTGAGAAAATTCAGAAAGAAAATTTTAGGCTGGATATTTGGAAGGTTGTCTAATAAACATTGGAATAGGAAAATGCCATGTTTTTCCTATTAAAAATTACAAATAAATGGGAATAGAGAAACACAGATTTTCATTTGAAAACAACTTTTAGATTTTTTTCCCCTAAGAGGCAGAAGTGGATGAAATAGATAATTATTTCTGTCATATTTCCACAAGTTAATATAATGTAGTATAAACGCTTCCTTATTCTTGGGGCATTATCTAATTTATGGGTATCCTGAACCTTTTTCTTCTTTTGTTTGTCGTTTTTTTTCCTCTTGTTCTCATGTTCATTTCATTATTCATTAGCATCTTCATTAGCATTTCTAGGAACAAGAAGAGTAAAAGACAAAATGCTAATTTATCATTTTCAGGTGCTGATTCCTGACTTCTTATATCAGACTTAAAATGCCCAAAATGTCATTTTCTTTTATGTAGCTCATCTACATAGTGTAGGATTTCAACTGTTCTATTGATTCCTTGATTCTATTCTAATGTGACAAATGCTACATTTGTATTTTAATTAATGATAATTAAAGATCTTTTTTCTGTAACTTTTTAAAATTCTAATTTTGAAACAGTTTGGACTTTCCTCTAATTGCCTTTCCTAATCTGGGCAATGTGCCTTCTTCATCCATTGGAATTTTCCTGTTTAGATTCTAGGCCAAACTTTTTGGAATGATCATAGAACTCATTGTCACTGGATTGACTGTATACAGGCAGTTGATTCAGGAATGACTCCCACATCAGTTATGAGTAGTTTCCTGCCTGTTAGAATATAGTCAATTTGTGTGTGTGTGTGTGTGTGTGTGTGTGTGTGTGTGTGATGTTATTCAGTGTTCACCATGTACAATTCCGCCCAATGCTTTTCTTGGAGAAAGTATTCATGATTTATAGGTGTGATTGCTCTGTGTAACATATAAGCCTTTGGCCTGCCTAGTTTCTTACTCCCAAAGCATATTTCCCAACATGTTTTTTTGTCATCCTCCCCTATGCTCACTTTTGCTTTGAATTCCCTCAGTAGCTAAGTATATGCTGATTTAAGCTGGGAAACTTTATTGAGTTCTACCTAGAATATTTCTGCCTCCTCATCTTCTGCATCAGATGTTGGTGTGCAAACTACAAATATTTCCACAGTGATATTTTCGCAACTACTTTTTTTATGAGCACAGCCATGTGAGATGGCCAAATGTCCCATGAAATGATTATTACTTATTGCTTCTGTGTACATGATAAAACCAACTCCACCTGCTCCTTTATTTTGCCTCTCCAAGGGGACTTGAAAGCCATCCTTCCACTTAGCTACAATTTCATTTTATCTTCTGGTTTTGGTTATAATAAGAATGCCAAAATTGGTACAATTCAGTTGCCTCAGTAGAATGTGTGCTCCTTCTTTACTGGGCCAAGATCTCCTATGTGGGTTTTGAACAACCAAATTAATCCCTAAAAACGGTGTGATTCTTAGCACTCTCTACCTTTTTTCTGTGTGTGTCACTGCAGAAACAGAAGGGGCTACGCAGAATTAAAGACTAATTTCCATTATTTCTTTGTTTCATGTGTTGCCATGGTCTAGAATGTATCACCTGATAACCAGTCTACTGAGGGTGAGCCTTACCAGATTTATCTAGGTTGATTCTAGGAAAAAAAGATATCATCTCTTGTTAAAGTCAGTGTGGCCTTAAGTAAGGCATTTAATTTGACCCATGCCTCAGTTTCTAACAAGGTTTTTTTAAGTATTTACATAATAACAACTAGCATTTATACAACACATCATAGTTTATAGTGCTTTATATATAGTATTTCATTTGATCCTTCAATATAAAAAGTTTCAATAGTTTCAGTCTCCGGGACCCTATTTTGAGG
>NW_025354390.1:0-7719 GCF_016433145.1 Gracilinanus agilis
ATCTGACCTTGGGCATTTACTAGCCATGTGACCCTGGGCAAGTCACTTAACTCAGTTTCCTCATCTATAAAAAGAGCTGGAGAAGGAAATAGCAAACCACCTCACTATCTTTGCCAAGAAAACCCCAAATAGGATCACGAAGAATCAAACATAACTGGAATGACTGAAAAAAAAATGGGTTTATCTTACATTGTCGGGAACAAGCTTAAAAGAAATAATGTATGGAAAACATTTTGCAAATATTTAAGTATCCTTGGAATGTAAGCTCCCTGAGGGCAAGAATTGTCTGCTTTTGTGCTTGTATGCCCAAGGGCCTAGCTCAGTGCCTGGCACATTGTAGGCTTCACAGTCTGAAAAATATTGCCTTCTAGTCCTTCTGAAGTTGGAAGTTCCAATAAGTAGAAAGAATGCTGCTTTCGAGTTAAGAAGAGCTGGATTTAAATTCCACCTCTGATACTTTATCACCTATGGGAACAAATCATATAACTTATCTTGGCCTCAGTTTCCTTTTCAGTAAAGTGAAGAGGTTAGACTAGTTGATCTCCGAAGTCATTTCAAACTTTACATCTATGATGGCATGACCCTTGAATAGGTGGACAGTGGCTGTTGCCCAGCAGAGCTACTGAATGGGAGCAGAGATTCAGGCCACTAACTCTAATAGAGACCAGTAAATTCTATTACCACCACCTGCACCCTGAATTTGGATCAGCCTACTTCTAGATGAAAGCCACTGACCATAAAGGGGACCAGGAAGGAGAGAGTTGGATCCACAAACTACTGAAAAGGCATCACAAAGCTAATTATTGATGGGAACTCAATGGTCCATCTTTAGTGAGACTTGAAGAACCCATGATTTTGTCAGTCTGGGGATCTCTTGGTGTAGAGACTCATTCCTCCAACTCAGACTGGGACTTAACTGATAGAAAAGAATGTTGAATTTGGAGCCAGTAGGCTTGTGTTCAAATCTTACTTCTGATGTTTAAGATCATTGAACAAACCTGGGCCATGTTTTCAAAATGATGGAATCCTTCCAGTTCAGGATGGGTGGTCTCATGGTCCTAAGTCCCTACTAAGTGCCAAGCCTACATCACAAGTCAGCAATGAGCTTTCCCCCCTTTAAACCTTTATCTTCCGCTTTAGAATCGATAGTATTGGTTCCAAGGCAAAAGAGCAGTTATGGTTAGACAATTTAGGTTAAATGACTTGTCCAGGGTCACATATCTAGGAAATGTCTGAGGCCAGATTTGAACTCAGAACCTTCTATTTCTGGGCCTGGCTCTCAATCCACAGCTGCCGCGCCATGTTACAGATGAGGAAATTGAAGTTGATAGAAGTTAAGTAATTCTTTCAGTCCTTTGCAGCTAGAAAGTATCTAAATCAGGATTTGAACTCACATCTTCATGACCTTTAAGTGCAGATCTCTTTCCATTGTCCCTCAAACTGCTTAGTGTAGATGGTGAGGGTCAGTGACAGCATTCAACCTAGGTTTTTTTTGAGCCTACGATTGGCTCTCTATTCTCCACCCCATCCTCCTTCTATATCCACCTAAACTGTGGTGAGTCTAGAGCTGACTATGATTCTCAGCCAACTGGAGAAAGACCCTGCTGGTGCCCCATCAATGTCAAAGCTGTCAGCTCTATTCTGAGAGTTTCCCCTTCCCCCCCGAAGAGGGACACTGATTCCCCATCAGGGCACTGGTGGCTCCCATGTTCCATTCGGTTCTGATGAGGCATGACTGCTTCTGGGCTTCCAAAGCTGGGCTGGCTCTCAGGGAAGCCTCAGGGATTAAGGTGGAAGTTTCAAGGACCTCAGCAAGAATGCTTCTCCACCAGATGCTTCGGGCCACTGGCTCATAGCTGCTGAGAGATGCCAGAAGTAAGAGGATCACTTCTGTTGGTCCCCTGCAAATTCAGCTCTTTGCTGTGTACAAATCAATCTTGGAAGCCCCCAATCAGAGAGGCTGTCCTTGCACATCGCCCAACAAGCTCTAAGTGTCTTTTTTCCCAGCCCTGCAATAAGAATGAAACAATCCAGTTTTCCTCTTCAGCATAGAGAATGATGGGCATCCCTGCCAGCTAGCATCATCTCTGAACATATATCCATCCAGCTGTTTGGATGAAGTACTGTGGTCGGATGGGAGGGCCCTCCTGAGGATGGGAAGCAGCTCAGAGCCTGAAGGATGGGGTTTTGCTTCTCCTGGGCCATGGATGGTAGCTAAAACCCATCACTCCCTCACTGGGTCATGCTGCCTTGCTCTCTGGAATGTGGGCGAGTTCCAATAACAGCTGATTCACACATAAACTGCATTCCCTTACGTCTAAAATCCCCCTCCCTCCTTTGTTGTTCTTTGCTTTACCCTTACCTTCTGTCTTAGAATCAATACTGTGTATGGGTTCCAAGGCAGAAGAGCCATAAGGGTTAGACAATGGGGGTTAAGTGACTTGCCCAGGGTCACACAGATAGGAAGTGTCTAAGTCCAGATTTGAACACAAGATCTCCCATCTCCAGACATGGCTCTCCATTCACTGAGCCACCTACCTGCCTCAGTCTCCTTTGGTTTTACAAAGCAGTTTTGGGGTGACTGCAGCCTTTTTGCCTTCATCCTTCAGTCTTTGGAGGTGATAGCCAGGATGAGATGCAACTCCCATTTAAGAGTGGAAGTCACTGGCTCACCTGATTTCAGTGCTGACCTACTGTAGCTCCTAGGAAAAATTACTAACAGTAGGTGGAAAGGCATTTAAGATTCTGTTGCCCATCTTACCTTTCTAGATTCTTTCTTGATTCTTGTTATAGCCCTTCCATAGCCTCTGTTTTGGTCAAATGGGAGACTCAAAATTCTTCCAGACTTGATATGCCATTTCCCACCACTGGGCCTTTGCGCAAATTGATCTTTCTTCCTGGCTTACATTTCATTTTCACTTGGATTCATTCAGATTCCAACTTCCTTCAGCTTAGTGGTCAGCAAGGCTTTCCTGATCCTTCTTGTCAGTGTTTTCTTCCCTCTTCTAATTATTTTTGTTATTCTTTTCCTTTTTATTGTTCAATTTTCTGACTTTATTTAAAATTTTTATTGTTTTAAGTTTTAAAAATATTTTCTTTTAAATTTTGTTTAAAAATAGAAATATTTCTTTAAACAAAGAATATTTTTATTTTATTTCTTTTTTTTATTCAACATTTATTTATTTAAAACACTTTTTAATTTGAGTTCCAAATTCTCTCCTTCCCTCCCACCCCTCCCCTGGCCACTGAGAAGGCAAGCAAAATAATAACAGTTACACCTGGGAAATCATGTAAAACATATTTCCATATTAGTCATATCACAAAAAAGTAAGAAAAATTAAGGAACTGAGAAAATTCTATTTCAGTTTGCACTAAGAATTTTTTAGTTTTCTCCCTAGAGGTGGATGCCATTTTTCATCATGAACCTTTTGGAATTGTCTTGGATCATTGTCTTGATCAGAGTAGCTAAGTCTTTCAAAGTCAAACATTATTACAATATTGCAATTACTATGTAAGATGATATCTTGGTTCTATAAATACACTTTGCATCATTTCATAGAAATCTTCCCAGGTTTTGCTAAAATCATTCTTCTCGCCATTTCTTATAGCAAAATAGTATTCCACCACAATCATATACTACAACTTGTTCAGTCATTCCCAATTGATACCATGCTCTCATTATCCAACTTTTTGCCACCATAAAAAAGCTGCTATAATATTTTTTTACATTTAGATCCTTTTCCTTTTTCTTTGATCTCTTCAGAATACAGACCTATTATATTAATATTGCTGGATGAAATGTTATTTACAGCCCTTTGGAGAGAGTTCTGAATTGCTTTCCAGAATAGCTGGATCAGCTCACAACTCTACCAAGAGAGTATTAGTGTCTCTGTTTTTCCACATCCCCTCCATCATTTGTCATTTTCCTTTTCTGTCACATTAGCCAATTTGGTAGGTGTGAGATATTCTCTGAGTTTGCGTAATTTACATTTCTCTAATCAATAGTGATTTAGAGCATTTTAAAAATATGATATAGATGGCTTTGATTTCTTCTTCAGAATCTGCCTGTTTATAGCCTTTGACCATTTATTAATGGAGGAATGGTTCTGATTTTTATGTTTGACTCATTTCTCTATATATTTGAGAAGTGAGGCTTTCATCACAACAATGCAATTTTTTTATGTTACTTATTGTCTATGATACTTTTTAGCAAAATGAAGTTACTCCAATTATCTTTTTTTTAATTAGTCCTGTTTTTGCTTTTGCTTTGTCTGAGATCATGATTGCTACCCTTTCTTTCTTTTACTTCAGCTGAAGTATAATCGATTCTGCTCCAACCCCTTATTTTAATTCCTCATGTGTCTTTGTATTTCAAGAGTGTCTCTTGTAAAGAACATAGTTTTAGATTTTGGTTTCTAATCCATCCTGCTATATGCTTCTGTTTTATGGGTAAATTAGTCCCATTCACATTCAGTTATTATTACTATGTATTTCCTTTTATCCTATTTTCTTCTGTTTATCCTTCTCTTTCTCTTTTTTTACTCTGTCCTTCCTCAAAAGTCTGGTTTGCTTGACCACTACCTCCCTTAATATGCCCTCCCTTTTATCACCTGCCACTTCTCTTATCCCTTTCCCCTCCTACTTCCCTGTTGGGTAAGACAGATTTCTATATCCAACTGAGTGTGTATGTGTATGCGTGTACACATGCACATACACCTCTGTTTAGGCACACAGGCATATATACATGTATGTACACATGTGTGTAGTCATGCATGTATGTGTGTGCACACATGCATATGTTATATATATTCTTCACTCCTTTAATTCTGATGAGAGAAAATTTTAAGCATTGTCCACATTCCCCATTTCCCTCTCCACTTTCAAAGTTCTTCCTTGAATGCCTCTTTTATGTGAGATAATTCCCCCCTTCTTCTTCCTTTCCCCTTCTCTCACTGTATCCCCCTTTCTCATCCCTTCATTTTTTTAGGTCATCTCAACATAATCAACTCACTTGTGCTCCCCATCTATATAGATTCCTTCTGATTAATAATGATAAAGTTCTTAAGTTACAAGTAGCATCTTCTTATATAGGAATGCAAACATTTTATCTTATTGTCCCTTTTGATTTCTCTTTCATGTTTACCTTTTTATGCTTCTCAGTCTTGTATTTGGAAGTCAAATTTTCTATTCAGCTCTGATCTTTTCATCAGGATTACTTGAAAGTCCTCTATTTCATTAAATATACACTTTCTGCCATTAAACAATTATATTTAATTTTACTGGATATATTATTCTTTATAATAATCCTAGCTCCTTTGCCTTCTGGAATAACCTTCCCAGCCCTCTCCTTCTTTAATGTGGAAGCTACTAGATCTTGTGTGATCCTGACTATGGCTCTATGATATTTGAGTTGTTTTTTGTCTGGATTCTTGTGATATTTTTTCCCTCAACCTGGGAACTTAATATTTCTGGGAATTTTTATTTGGGGATTGCTTTCAGAAGGTGATTGATAGAGTCTTTCAATGTCTATTTTAACCTCTGGATTTAAGTATCAAGTTTTCCTTCATAATTTGTTGAAATACGATATCTAGGCCTTTTTTTATTATGTCTTTTAGTTAGTCCAATAATTCTTTTAAAAAATGTTTTTATAATCCTTACCATCTGAATAAGAATTTATACTAAGAATCAGTTCCAAGGCAGAAGAGCAGTAAGGGCTAGGCAACTGGGGTCAACTGATTTGTCTAGGTTCACACAGGTGGAAAATGTCTGAGGCCATAACTAATAATTCTTAATTATGTCTCCTCGATCTATTTTCCAAAATTATAAGATCCAAATTGTCCCTCTCACTCTGTTCTCTCTCCTCCCAGAGATGGTAAGCAATTTGGTCAGGGTTATATGCATATTATCATGCAAAACATATTTCCGTATTGCTCATTGTTGTAAGAGATATTCATTTAAAGCCAAAACCCTCAAATAAAAACACAAATAAATTGAAGTGAAAAATGGTAGGCTTTCATCTGCATCTCTGTAGGTGGATAGCATTCTTTTTTTTAAAACCCTTACCTTCCATCTTAGAATCAATACTGTGTATTGGTTCTATGGCAGAAGAGTGGTAAGGGCTAGGCAATGGGGGTCAAGTGACTTGCCCAGGGTCATGCAGCTAAAGAGTATCTGAGTCTAGATTTGAACTCAGGACCTCCCATCTCTGAGTCTGGTTCTCAATCCATCGAGCCACCAACTGCCCCAAATTTGGTCAGCATTTTTTGTCATAAGAACTTCAGAATTATGCTGACTTTTGTACTGCTATTGGTCTTTTTGATGATTCTAGAAAAGAGAGTGAGGCTAATGACTTTTTGCAACTCTGCTTTACTTCAATCCAATTGACAATCCAAGCCCAGACATCACCTGTGAGGTCACTGATCCTCTTTGAAAAGGAAGGACGAACAACAACTACAGACCAGGCAGTTTGCTAATTACTGGACATACAACGGAAGGCAAAAGATAGTCCCTGCCCTCGAGGAGCTCAAAATCTAACGGGATTATACTCCCATTTGGGACTGGCTGGATCATTAAAATTTTCCTTAGCCAGACCAAATCCATCTCTCCCTGCACCTTCCTCCCCTTCTTTCACATGACAGCCTTTCAAATATCAAAGACAATAAAGCTGTTCCCTTCCCTCCCTTCTTTCCCAAGTCTTTCTTCTCTAGTTTCCATGTCCTAAATTCCCTCAACCAATCCTTGTATGGCCTGGTTTACATGGCTTTCCCATTAGAATGTGAGGCTCTTAAAAAAGAGAGAGAGAGAAGGAAGGTGAGCTCCTTGAGGACAGGCACTAGATTTTTGTGTTTCTTTGTACCCCCAGTACTTACCATAGTGCCCAGCATATAGTCAGATCTTAGTAATGATAGTTAACATTTATATGCTTATTATGTGCCAGAAAGTGTGCTAAGCACTTTACAGATATTATCTCATTGGATCCCCACAACAACCCTGGAAGGTAGATGCTATTATTATCCTCATTTTAAAGATGAAGAAACTGAGGTAAACGGAAGGTTACATGACTTTTCCAAGGCCACTCAGCCAATAAGTACTTGAAGCTGGAATTGACTTCCAGGTCTGACTATCCACTAGGTCACCTAGTCAAGATTGATTGATTGATTGATTGATCTAAATTCCTGGTTACTGATTTTTGGACTCCCCACAGTCCATTCCTAGCCTTCCTGAAATCTGGTGCCCAGAACTGAAAATAATGTTTTATTTGTGATCTGACTGGGGACAAGGAAGAGAAGGACTGTCACTGCCCCTAGGCTGGACAACAACAGCAACAAATTATTCTCTTGAATGCAAGGCCCATGATTGGTTGTCATGAGGAGGGTAGGATGTGTTCAATCTTCCCAACCTCTTGCCATGGTGCTACTCCATTTTCCTCTTTCTTCAAAGGATGAGCATTTCAAAGCCGAATCTACAAGAGGTACAGCAGTCGTCAGATCAGAAATCTCTAGAGCTGGAAAGGACCTCAGAAGTTATTGAGTCCAACCCTCCTAATATATACAATACAATACAATACAATACAACATAACATAACATAATACAATACAATACAATATAATAATATAATATAACAACAGAATATAATATGATGTGATATGATATAGTATAGTATAATATAATGTAATATAGTATCATAATATGATATGATATAATATAATATAATATAAT
>NW_025354391.1:0-6923 GCF_016433145.1 Gracilinanus agilis
CATATATATATATATAATTTACAGAACTAGATTTTTCAAAGCTACTGTAATAACTTTTGGAACAATAATGTCTTTAGAGAACATTTTCTCTGTTGTTTAGTCAAATAGTCCAACATATTTATTCCATTAGTTTCAGAATATATTTAAGAATTTCCTCATAATAGAAAGGAATGAATTTTGACAAATGTGGATTAAGCCCTTGATGTTGCCTGTTGTATAAAAACTAAATTGACTTGTTTATATGCATTATTCTTTTTCTTGACATAATTTATGGTGAATAGGAATCACTTCAGATCAGATTGCAAAGATTTTAGAATTTATATTTAGGGATTTTTAATATTGAATTAGCTGAGCACAACTAGTTGCCTTTTAGGGTCTCTACTTCATTCCTGACTCTAATTTCCTTCTACCTGCATATAATTTTACTACATTCAGAATTGTTGTCATTTCCCACTATGAAAAGGACGAATCCATACATAATGATTAAGGCAACATAACAGAAGCTGAAACAAAGTGCTTCCTTAGGGAAGGAAGGCATGGTCCAAGTATTAATGTAAAAAATGCAAAGAAGGTATCATTTTGAGTCTAGTTAGAATTCTCAGGGTAATCCCAAGAAACTAGATAGTAAAGAAAGTTGTAGTAGCAGTTCAAAGTGAGAGTACTGCTCTAGAATGGGCAAGAATATTGATTCAATAGACTTTGTTTCAAAACCCACTTTAATCATTTAACTTATATAGACATGAACAAGTTACTCATTTCTACAAACCAGTTCCTCAACTCTAAAATTAAGGTTTTTGGCTAGATCATTTCGATGGTCTCTTCAGTCTCTTATTTCTTTGATCTCAAGTCAACCTAGAGTCAGGGAAAAAAAATAAAGAAAACCAGTAAGAACTGAAAAGATCATTTGACTCATAATGCCTTTGTGTTGGAAACACTATTTTTTTATAGCAGTTATATTCTAAGCATGTCCATTGCTTCCTTGGTAATGTAATGCAAGGGGGCTGGCTGCACTGCAAGGAAGAGTAGTATATGGTATTAGGCCAGCCCAAGGGGCCTTTAGGCAGGAGTAGAAGTTGATGTGTAACAAGGGTCCTGCACCTAAGCTAAATGACAGGCAGATGAAACTCTCTTAATAGTAAAGCCAAGACCCCTTCAAGCTCAGAGTTCTGTACCTCTGCCCTGAGAAATGGAGACAATTCTATTGGTTAGTTGGTGTAGTCAACAGGAAGGAGGCTGGCACTTCCTGAACCTAACTGTTTAATAAAGTTTGTCAGCTGAAGCTTATAGTTTGTTCTGACTGCTGATGTTACTTGGCTTTTGGTAAAGGTAAAAGCAATTTACTCTAACCATCTTTAAGCTTGAAGATTAAAGGGTTTATTGGTAAAATCTGGAACAGGTAAAAGGGAGTTGGACAATGGGTGAGGTAAGCTAAGATGCTGAATAACTAAGTTCTCTACTTTTAGGAAAATACTGAAAGTCTTCTTATGATCCAGTAATAAAGAAAGCCTTGAAGGCAATCTCAACTTTGATAATCTTGGTTGCTGACCCAGGGCTGCCAAGCCTGGGGCCAGATGGTGATGTCTTGATGATAGAAATAGTCCCTTGATTACAAAGGGTTGATGGGTCTGCCAGTGAGCTGATGGGATTGGCTAGTATGGTAGCTGTTCCTACCTAACTAAGGAATCTACCCAAACCACCCTTCAAACCATGCAGGGCCCACTCTTCCACCCTTTTCCTCCCTAACCCTGAAAATCAGAGACAGAAGTGAAGACAAGGGTCTGGGGGACCCATTTTTATACCCTCACTTGAAGTGGCACCCTGGCACCTGGCTCTGGGACTTCTGCCAGGTTCTGTGTTCTATATTGGCAACTACCAGCTTACAACCCATGAAAACATGGTTGCAGGATTTTATCCATCACAGTAAATTGGCATGATTATGATCCTGGTTAAAAATCTTCACCTATAAAGAGGAGAAAATAAAATGATGACAAATGTTGGGAAAGGAAGAAAAAGGAACAAAGGCAGCATAGTTTTTTAAAGACATAACTCCTCATCTCTCCATCATCTTTTTTATTCTGTTCATGACTACTAGTAACTCTGACTCTTGTCTAACTGTTTATCTTTGTGTCTCTGTCTTTCACTCTTTATCTGATTGTCTCCCTCTGTTTTTGTCCATCTCTGTATTTCTGTCTCTTTCTCCATTTCTGTATCCTACTACAATTTTTGCCTTTGGCTCTAGTTCTGTTTGTTTCTCTCTCACACACACTCACATACATTGATAAATAATGGGATAAATGACTTAGTGCCAAATAATAGCTTTCATATTTTATTCCTATGTATGGAACAATTTTTATTTCCTCAAAACCCTGTGTCAGTTTCTGATTGGACAGCGTATAATCCTTCAACCAGAGTTGGAAAACCTTATTGGTTAGCTGATTAGTTGGCAGGTTCAGACAAGTATTTAATGAATATGTCAAGTTAATGACATGGGTATCCAGAGGCATTTTATAGAGAAATGCAAATACAGAAAACCACCCAACAGTCTCCAATTTCTTTAATTTGGAAAACTCCATCCCCTCATGCATATAATAATTAATCTATGGCTTAATAGATTTTTTCAAGTCAGAGGAAATTGCTTGAATCCTATAGAAGTCACATAGTTAGTCTCAGAGGTGACCTTTGGATCTGTCATCCTGATTCCAAACTCAGCATTTTATGTACTACTCTGGTTGCTGTTTTTCAGTTGTTTTCAGTCATTTCTGACTCTTTATGACACTTTTTGGCGTTTCCTTGGCAAAGATGTTAGAGTGGTTTGCCATTTCCTTTTCTAGTTCATTTTACAGATGAGGAAAATGAAGCAAAAAGTATTAAGTGACTTGCCCCATGTCACATAGCTAGTAAATATCTGAGGCTGTATTTGAACTCAGGTCTTCCTCATTCCAGGCCCAACATTCTATCCATTGTGCCACCTAGTTGCACACTATCTACTACTCTGATTGACTCATTATGAAGATACTGCAATGGTTTCAGGAGAAATTGTTTCCACTTGAAATTAACTGTCAACATTTATTTATTCTTTAATGAGATAGATATTTTAATAGAAATGTTTGACATAATTAATGCTATGTCAACTCAACAGTTTTTCACTACCTCTACCTCCTCCTCTCTCACCCACTAATTAGGCTGCTGAGGAGAAAAGATAGTCACTGATATGCAAAATCAATTAATTGAAAAACTTTGAGACTTTTGTTGGTCTCTGTATTAATGGGGATAATGAATGACCTGCCCTTACCAGAAGATGGATGGATAGTGGGGCAGAGAAGTATGTACTTGGACTCAGCAGATTAAAAATTGCCTTGGGTGGGATATATTTTGAGGTCTAAGATCAGCTAGTTATGGTGGGTTAAACAGAATAATTTGAGTAGTTGACTCTTCCCTAGTTCACCTCTGAAGTTGTCTGTGCCCCAAAATGGGAGTTGCAAATGAATGAATTAACCTCCCTTGGGAGTTTAAGGGCATGGATCCTGGAGGTAACAGGGAGTAATGTTTAGGTAAGGGCCTGAGGGTGCTGGTCCATTGGAGAGAAGGAGTTTGAGGCTAGTTAAATTGGTAATATATACTTCATTAACCCAGTGATTTACATGTTTGACATAGATTTTCTTTTCATGGAAGGTCCAACAAAATCAAACTAATCATTCCCCTAGAAATTTTTTTCAGTTCTAAAAATTATAACCTGATGAATGATTGTGACAATATGAATTCCATTAAGTTAGTTTTTTTGCAAATGGAACTGAAGGTTATAGAGATATTAATTACAAGTACTTAAAATTAAGTACTTTCATGCTACTTCCCTAATATGGTTATTAACCAATATCAGAGCTTCTTATAGAATTGTTTGTCCCTCCAAACCTTTTTTCTGTTACTAAGGTACATCCTTTTTTTTTTTTTTGCTTGATTCCACTTTAACTTTTTATTTTATAGTTGTATATAGAACTGACTCCATTAAATAATTCATTTCAGTTCAGTTTAGCAAATATTTATTATCTACTCCATGCTAGGTCCTAGAGATACAAAGACTAAAGCTAAAAGCAGTCTCTTCACCTAAGAAGCTTAGATTCTGATGGGGAAGCTTGGGAGTTTATAATAGGAAAACCAATCTTAATGATTAGAGACTGAATTGCCAAAAAATCCCACTAACATTTGTGATTTGTAATGTATTAAATGGATTACTTCTCTAATCATATTAATGATACAAATATAGATAATACATATGGTTGAGAATATTAAATGAAATTAAAATACAGTAAGGCCCCTGTATCTGTGGGGAATATATTCCAAGAACTACTGTAGATGGCTGAAACTGTGGATATAAATGAACACCTACTAGCCCCATAAATAACGTTAATTTCTTATACACACATATATACATAATACAATTTAGCTAATTAATTAAACACATAGTAAGACATCTCAAGAGATGCTAGGTGGAACAGTAGATAGAGTGTTGGCACTAGAGTCAGGAAAACTCATATTGCTCTTTTTCAAATCTGGCCTCAGACACTTACTAGCAGTGTGACCCCAGGCAAATCACTTAACCCTGTTAGTTGCAGTTTCTCATTTGTAAAATGAGCTGGAGAAGGAAATGGCACACTGCCCTGATATCTTTGCCAAGAAAATCCCAAATGAGGTCAAAAAGGGTCTAAAATGACTAAAAAGATGGCACAGCATGAAGACATTACCAACATTGGATATAGTAATATTAAAGAACATTCTATATTATTATACAGTACTATACAGTAGTTTCCCCTTTATTCCTGAGGAAAATGTTCCAAGACCCCTCTACCACAACCCTGCAGGGCCTGCCTGAAACAGCAGACAATTCTTATGTTTCTGACACTTAAATTAATTTTACTGTGAGGTACTGTGCTTTCTCTCCCTGCCCCTACCCCTCCAATAGTCTCTCCATGGTCTCCCATCGCTCCCTCTTTGCCCCCCAAAAAGAACCTCTTAAAATAACCCTCCAAGTGAAAGCAGAAGAACTGACATGGGGGCAGACTGCCATCATGGGTGGACCTCTACTTCACAGAGCAAACTTTATCCCAGTCTCCCCACCTGGCTGCACAACTCAATTTGTCCTTGAACAATGTACCAACCCCCTCCCTCTTTCAGGGGCATAGCCTTTCCTGTCTCCCTTCCTCTCTGAAATTCTTGGGTTGAGTACGGCTAACTAAAACCAAAGAAAGTGAAACTGAGGTAAGAGGCAACCTATGTCTACAGAAAATTAACTAGGAGGGTATTAGAAAGTACCAAGAAAACTATTTTAACATAATTTTCTTCATATTTCTTTCAAATTTATTTTATACACTTAGAAATAAATACAATTTATTTAATACAATTAAAAATATTATTCTGATAAGGAGTCCAAAGACTTTCAGACTAAGTGTCTCTATGTGTCCATCTGTTTCTTTCTCTCCATCTCTATCTATCTCCATGATACAAAAAAAGCTTATATAAATCACCAAGCTAGATTTATTTTTTTTTTACTGAATTGATTAGAATCATAGATTTAGAGCTTGAAAGGAACCTGAGAGGCCATTGAGTCTAATTCCTTATTTTTACAAATGAGAACTGTCTTAGAAAAAATGACTTGCCCAGAGTCTCATGGGCATTCCAGTGAGTGTGTATTTGAATCTGAGTCTTCTTGCTGAGCCCTATTTCCTAAACCTACTATATAATGATAGCATGTCATAATGTTATATGATCATGTGTGAAAATCAGAGGTCAGCCACAGACTGTATCTCATTCATAGAAGTATTAAAAAGTCCTTTGACATGTTTGTTTAGACAAATATGTAACAGAATCATCAAGTATCAGCAAAAAGAAGCAAGGTTTTAGTTTTTACAAATATATGTGTTAAAAAATTAAAGCAAATATAAAGTTTGATTTTGAGAATATAGAGACTTGCAAAGGCTAGTCAATTGTCTTTTCAGAAGGCACTTTAGTTACCAGTGAGCTGAATAATCCAAACCTCTAATGAGTTATTTATTTGTTTAGAAAAAAAACTATCAAAAAATTTTAGTAACTAGTGCTTTTTCCCTCCAGAAATGTTCAATAGGACAAAAAAGATATTTCATACATAAAATTCACTCACATGGTATTGAAGCACACACATTTTTATCACCCTTATACAATGGACTCTTACGGAATTTTTGCAAATTATATATCTAAAATTATTGATATTTTCATAATGAATAACTGAACAAAAGCACAAAGGTATGAGTTTTTAATTGAATTTTAGTAGTGGTGGTACATAACTATTGTTCTATCCATACTCTTTCATCCAGTCCCCTTTAAGATCCAAGCTATATTTTGGGGATATGATTGGCTGGGGATACAAAAGAATGATAGCAACTCTCCCTCAGGAGGATCAAATCATGGATTATATCCAATCAGACACCATATTTTAAACCAAATGAGCTTTTTCAAGGTAAATGAGCCTTTACATCATTCTGTGGCATGCTGCAATGCACATTTTACCTCATCAATTATCATTTTTCAAATAGTCATAAATTTGCTTTAAACAAAAAATAATGTTCTATTATGCTTTTAAAATATGATCTGAGATTCTTAAAAAGAAGCATGTATGCTTAGACTTCAAATTATAGTATAAGAAGATGAAGCAAATTTTATACATATGCTGATTGGAAATAAATCAGCATTTTCCATTTCTAGCTATCCAAATTGTCTTTTGGATTCTGAATCTTTCTTCTCTTTATTATAATATCTTCATGATATAAACTACTATGTCCCAGGAGAGCCTGTTACATCTTACTTCAATGAGTGAAAAGAGAGATAGGGTAGGGAGGGAGGAAGAGGGGGAAGGAAGGAAGGAAGGAAGGAAGGAAGGAAGGAAGGAAGGAAGG
>NW_025354392.1:0-1504 GCF_016433145.1 Gracilinanus agilis
CACCATCCTCTGTGGGCACATAGATGTTCAGATACAGGCAATCCTCGTTGGGCTCCTGGATGTAGGTGGCCACAATGTCGAGGTTGGCAGTGAACCATACAGGCAACATAACCTCAGGCACAGCTGTGTGAATGTTCTGAGGGCACACTGGGGGAAAGTGCGTGGCATTCCGGATGCCTGACCAAGATGGGGGTGGCTCAGGGGGCAGGAAGCGCTTCTCACCAATCGGGGGTGCTGCATAGGGCACCCCCAGGTACTGGTCAACAGGTCCCAGGATCTCACTGGGCAGTGGCACCCGGGAACCCCTCAGCTTCCCAAAGTGGGTATTGACTGTGGGTGCTGGGGCCTGGGCACTGGCCCTCAGCAACAAGCTGAGGATCCAGAGAAGAAGGCACAGGCTCCGGCCAGCTGTGGGCTCGGGGCTCAGGGGCAGCGAGAGTGGACAAAGGCGTAGCCACATGATCTGGGCAGGGGGACAGGCAGAAAGGCAGATTCCGGGCTCACGGCACTGGCCCACTAGGCAACCCCCTCATAGCTGAGCTGACTTGGATCCTCAGAGCTAAGCCCCTGAGGGACACACTCGTGGGTACCAGCGACCAAGCGGGCAGCTCCTCCAGGCTCTGTGGCTTCAGAGGGGGAAGACCCTAAGGGCTCCATGAGCCTGTGGAGAGAAGGGGACGAAGGATCAGCCAAGGCAGTGGCTAGGGAAGGTCAAGGAATGGGCTCTGGGGACCCCTTTTGGATTCCTCTCCTAAGCTAAGGGATGGGCTGCTTGCTAGGCAGCTCCCCAAGATCTCCTCCTGGCTTGGAGATGGGTAGAGTGCAAGGGAATTCATGAAAGAGCCAAAGAGGATGGCTCCAATGAGTTACCCGAAACCAGAGGGAGAAGGGCTTGGGTGCACTTACACTGGTGGGAGGGGGGGGCTAGTCCTGGCTGGGCATGTCTCAGGGCACAAAGCTGTTACAGGATTAGATGCCCCCTACAGCTCTTTTCCCAGTAAAAAGGGTGGCACTGTCGAGAGTAATTTAGGGAAACTGAGGCCCAGGATGGGAGCCAGAGCAGCTGTACTAGGTCCCCAAGTCCTCCCCATAGGGTAGGGCTGTCCCAGCCTGGTCCAACCTGTTCCCCCTCTCCCCATCCTCCACCCTGAGCCTGCCAGCTGTCAAACACAGGCTCTTCCATGTATCTCCTAGGAATTCTTCCTCAGTCTTTGCTCCCTGATCCCCAAGGCTAGATCCTCTGGGCTGGGCATCTCATCACCTCACCAGGACTGCCAGGGCTGAACCTGAAAGGATCCTGCCAAAGTATCCTGATGCCCAGTCCGTGTGAAATCACCAAGAGTGAAGGGGGCCCTCCGGGTGCCATGTGGCTTGGGGGGGACAGACACAGCAGGTAGTCAGGGGAACAGGGACACAAAGGTGCGGGCACACACACGGAGACGAGCCAGCATGACTGGCACACATCTCTTCCGTACACACAGAGGCGCTCTCCCTCTCTCTCTCC
>NW_025354393.1:0-4724 GCF_016433145.1 Gracilinanus agilis
TATATATATATATATATATATATTAGTATTGCTATCACTTCATTGTTTTACTGCCCTTTAGCAAGATGTCATTTCCTTCCTTATCTTTTTTAATCAATCTATTTTGCTTTAGATTGGACTGAGTTTATAATTACTACTCCTGTTTTTTTTTTTTACTTTGGATGATGCACAATAAATTCTGCTCCAGTCCCTTACCTTTACTCTGTGTATGTCACCCTACCTCAAATGTGTTTCTTGCAAACAACATATAGTAGGGTTTTGTTGTTGTTGTTGTTGTTTTATGATTTTTATTCCACTCTGCTATCAGCTTTCATTTTTGGGGTGAGTTTATTCCATTCATATTCACAGTTATGATTACCAACTTGTATTCCCATCCATCTTATTTCCCCTTTTGATCCTGCTCTTTTTACTTTCACTCTGTTCCTCCTTACCAGTGTTTTGCTTTTTATCATAACCCCTACCCCTTCCTTTTATTACGACTCCCCTTCCCTTGTCTTCTTCTCCCATTTCTTTATTGAGTAAGATAGGATTTTATTCCCCAATGAGTACAGTTGTTATTCCCTCTCTGAGCCAGTAATGATGAGAATAAAGTTTAAGCATTGTCCATCACCACCTTCATCCTCTTCTCCACTATAATAGTTTTTCATGCCTCTTTATGTTAAATAATTTATTCCATTCCATGTTTCCCATCCCTTTTATCTTAATGCCATCCTCTTTTTCACCCCTTGATTTTTTTTGTATATTATATCATCCTAATCAGCTTATTTCCCTAACCTCAGTCTAAGTATACTCTTTCTAACTGCTCTACTACTAATAAGAATTTTAAAGAATTATAAATATCCTCTTTCCATGTAGAATCCATACAATTTGACCTTAAAAAATCCTTTAAATTTTCTCTTACTTACTTTTTTAAGGATTCTCTTGGGTCTTGTGTTGGACTTAAATTTTCTCTTTAGGTTTGTTTTTTTTCCTCAAGAATGCTTGGACATTTTCTATTTTATTGAATGACCATTTTTTCCCCTGAAAAAATATACACATTTTTGGAGGATTGGTGACTCTGGGTTGTAAACTTAGATCTTTTGCCTTCCTAAATATCAGATTCCATACCTTCCAGTCCTTTAATGTGGAAGCTGCTAAGTCGTATATGATCCTGATTGTTGCTCCAATTGCTTCTTCTGGCTGCTTTCAATATTTTCTCCTTGTCTTATGGGCTCTTGAATTTATTTTTTTTTCTTAAAACCCTTACCTTCTGTCTTGGAGTTAATACTGTATATTGGCTCCAGGGCAGAAGAGTGGTAAAGGCTAGGAAATGAGGATTAAGTGACTTGCCCAGAGTCACACAGTTAGGAAGTGTCTGAGGCCAGATTTGAACCTAGGACCTCCTATCTCTAGGCTTGGCTCTCAATCCAGTAAGCTACCCAGCTGCCCTCAAGGGCTCTTGAATTTAGCTATTATACTCCATGGAGTTGTCATCTGTGGATTTATTTCTGGTGGTAATCTCTGGATTCTTTTAATTTCTATTTTATTTTCTGGTTCAATAATATCTAGGCAATTTTCTTTGATAATTTCTTGTATTATGGTGTCCAGGTTTTTTTTTTTTTAATCATGACTTTCAGACAGTCGAATAATTCTTAAATTGTCTCTCCTGGATCTGTTTTCCAGGTCAATTTTTTTTCAATGAGGTATTTCACATTTTCTTCTGTTTTTTTTTCTCATTCTTTTGATTTTATATTATTGTTTCTTGATGTCTCATTAGCTTCTAGTTGTCAATTCTAATTTTTTAAGTAATGATTTTCTTCTGTCATCTTTTGAACCTCCTTTTTTATTTGACCCATGTCTTCTTGCATTGCTTTCATTTCTCTCCCCCATTTTTACTCTGCCTATCTAAACTGATTTTTAAAATAATTTTTGAACTCTTCCAGAATCTGAGTCCAATTCATATTCTCCTTAGTGACTTTGCCTGTGTTTCCTTTGCTTTTGCTATTCCCTTCTGTATTTGTGCCTTGCCGTTTGTCTCCATAAAAATTCTGTAGGGAATAAGGAGAATGTGCAAGATTGGGAGATTCTTCTGGAATGTCAGAGTCCCCATTGTGCAGGTTTCATATTCCTCTATTGTCCACCTTGTCATCATTTGTCAATGCAAGAGATAGCTTGCTGCCCTTCTAGAGTGGGCACATGGCAGGGGCTGCAGTATGTTGGAGAACCACTAGAGATAATTGTTTCTAAAAACAAAATAAGCAATTAATAAAACAGAGTAGGTAAAAGCTGATGCCTAGTATAGAATGTTATAGATCTAGTACACAGAGTGGATAATTAAACAATCTACAATCATGGTTGATTAATGCTGAAACTTCAGGTATTGCAGTTGATGTTTAACCAGTGCTAACTTGTAATAAATGCAAGATTTCAGAGTATGAGAGGCCTGTTCCTATTACTACCCTTTACTGCCCACTGTCAGTCCACATCTGCTTTATTTCTGGGTTTCTGCAAGTTTCAGTTCCTCCAAGATGATATGATGTCTGGGAGCTCTGAGAGCTATCTCCCACTGCTGATTCAATTGCCCCCTGACACTGATGATGGCTCAAATTCTAGCCTCATGCTTGGGAATAGGATTTTGGACTCAATTCCTGCTTGATCAAATCAGACACACCACACACAGAAGACTACACTGCCTGGGAGCTCAACTTTAAGTATTGGCAAGAGATAGCCAGTTTCCCTCAAGTCAACACCCCAAGGACTACCCTTGCCAGTGATAGGGGATCTGGCTTTCAGTCCACCAACTGCCCAAAACTAAGATCTAGGTCTTCAACACAAGCCCTGGCTGAGACTCCTGGCATCACTCTGGACCCACACAGATCAGGCTATATAACACAGATTGCCCAGGGTTGGAATTCCAGACCTCAACTTAAGTTTTCATGGAACTTTAAGAGATGGCATTGGATTGGATCATTATTGGCTCATGCAAGGTCTTAGGGTCTCGATGTTGGCTTGTGGCCTGGTTCAGAAGTGGGAATAGTAAATGTGGGGTGGAGGGTCTTGCAATTGGCTTGCTCCTTACTCCTTGCTCTAGCCTCCTGCTACTTGTGCTCCCCTCTCACCCCAGTGCCCCAGAAGTTCTCTACCTACATTTCAATTTGTTCATAAAGGTTGCTTCATTCTGTCTTCTTGATGGTTCTTGTATTCCTGTATTGGACTTGTGGCATTATTTTAAGATCGTTTAGAGAGGATTCTCATGGTGGTTTGGAGCTTCCCTGCTTCTACTCTGCCATCTTGACTCTGCCTCAGAGATCCTTAAGTATGGGTCTAAATTCCTTAAGTTCTTAAATTCCTTAAATATGGGTCTAATGATGTCCTTCATGTAGTCAAGAAGTCCTATAGCTCCCAGATGACTTTAGAGTAAAGTACAAGCATCTTTTAGTTCTTCATAATATAGCTCCTGTCTCTACCTATTCATGCCCATTACATACAAATATTTTAGATGATTTTTGAAATAACAATAGTTGATTAATAGAGATAGGCCAAGAAACAATTGCAATGTCATAGAAAACCAAAGAGCCATTATTATTTGAATGGAATGATGAAAGCCCAAGCAAATAGAACACTAGTTCCAAGTTTCTACTAGTCAGGAAGCACTATAGACTCCAAAAATGATGATCAAAATCATCCCAAAGGCAATGGAGAAGCACAATGACATGAGCTGATTTAAAAAGATATTAATTAAAAACCTCATTGGAGAAATGTGTTAAAGGACATTAGAAAAATGTATGAACAAAAGATGAACTGGTGATAAAATGAAAAAGACACATTGATGAGCAATCTCTTTGTGTAAATTTAATATTCATTTTAAATGGAATCCCTATGGAGAATAGGAAGATATGAAGAAGAATCATGGAGGGTGGGAAAACAGTTTTGTTGTGATTTGCAGCAATGGATATAATAACCACATCAAAGAAGCAACATATTCATTGGCATTTGGGAGTATATATTTCCAGCTTTTGAGGTTTTCTTCTAAAAATAGAAAACAGAATAAGATGTCATACTCTTTGAAATATGTCAAATTTGTTTCTCCAGAATGGTTTTTTGTTGCTAATTTTTTGCTACTTGAAAGATTCTATATTTAATAATTGACCTTCATCAGTGTAAATTAAAATAACTGGTAAATATAAAAACATTATAATCCTTTCATTTGAGTTCATTGTTCTTTCTTAGAATAAACATAAGCTTAAAACATTTCATGATTTATCTATCCTGTTGTCTGACTTTGCTTAAGTATAGGTCTAAAGCAGTCCTTCCTTTGGTTAAGAAGTCCTATGACTCCCATGTGCCTCTAGAGTAAAGGACAAGCACCTTTTAGCTCTTAATAATATGGTTCCTGTCTCTACCTATCCATGCCTATTACATGTTGCTCTCTTATAAATATTCTAAATTCCACAAAATTGGCTTACTTGACATTCTCTATTCAGTTCATCCCATTTCTTTTTTTTTTTTAATTAATTTATTTTTTTTTTGTGTAGACTTGTCAAATTGTATTAGACTTTGAGACATTCTTCCACTGAATTTGATGACTATGAGGTAATCCCATTGCTCAGAGATCTTCAGTGGCTCCCTATTGTTTACCAAATTAAGGATTATTAATGCCTGAAATTAAAAATACTCCAAAATCTGAATCCAACTTCCCTTTTGCTATTCTCTCAAATACTATTTGCTTTTTCCCCGTCTACATC
>NW_025354394.1:0-4018 GCF_016433145.1 Gracilinanus agilis
ACATAAGGAGAGCTACAACAAACTGACAGTTTCCCATCAGCTGGGGGTTTGGAAGGACATCTTAGGAATCTGGAAAATTTGCAAAGCCGTTTAAATCCCTGGGGCTTCGATGGCCCTAGGGACTGGCCTGAAGCCAAAACCTTTCTGGGAAAACGGCTGCAGACCCACGGCTGAGGCCGAAGGTCCCCCCTCTCCAACCCTGGTCCCCAGTCCTGTGCTGATTCCGATGCCTCTTTTTCTATTTTATACTCCCGCTTCTGACAGTCCTGGTCCCCTAATTCCCCCCACCTCCAGACCTGCTCCCCAGCCTCACCACCTCCTCCAGTCATTGTAATCTTCCTCTATCGCCAGTCCGATCCACATAAGTTCTACCCGCTCCACTCCCTTCAGCCCAACTTCCATCAAAGTCCCCTCCCTTCACGGTCTGTCTCCCCTCATCATCCTTCCTCCCTTCCTAGGCTCTCCTCCTCAACATCTCCCCTCCCTTAGTTGCCCTCATCTTTAATAAACCCCCGCTCTGCCCATTCTCTGGCCCCTCGAGCCACCCCTATCCCCAGGCCCCGCCCCCTGGCTCTGGCAAACAGACCCTCCGCTGTTAAGATACTGAGCCAGGAGAATGGAGCCCAGAAAACCCAGTGGTTTTTGTGTGAATGAGGGCTGCAGCGGAGGGGGGCGGGGTGCGAGCTGTTGGGGCACAGGGTAGAAGAGGGGGAAAAGCGGGGCCGTCCTGGAGGGAATGACTGCATACGGGCCAGTGGGGTGTGGGGTGGCCGAGGAGATTCAACTCTTTTGCAAACTGACATCTCCCAACCCTGCTCTTGGCTTCTTCCATCTGGTTTCGCTAAAAATATTTTCCATTTTTAACTTGACCAAAGTGTGGCTGAGACAAGGCCAAGGGGGCCCTGGAAATGGGGTGGGGTGGGGGGTAGGGAGCCTTGGGGACCCAGGCACCTACCTTTATGGTCTCCGTCTTCTCTTGGCTTTGCCTTGGTCAGAGCCTGCTCACAAACACCCAGTCGCCTCCCTCGGCCCCAGCGGAGGGGGCTCCAGGCAGCAGGAGTGGCTGGGGGCACAGGGGGACCAGTTGGCCCAGAGGACCAGCAGCAGAAGGGACAGGGGCAGTCCTAGAGCATCCTTGGTGGAAGTCTCCAGGCTCTGGAGGGCCTGTCTAGCTTGTGGTCTTTCTCAGGGTTTGTCCCTCTGAGGACTGAGTTCCAGGAGAGATAGGAAGCAAAGGAAGGGGCAAGCCCTCCTGGTCCTAAGTTTTCTCCTGGTTCCCCCTCGTCCCTTGGCCTGCAGAGTGAGGAAGATGAACAGCGGCTGGGAGCCGGGCACCCAGGCCTCAGGCAGAGGTAGCAGCACCAAGAGGCTGACACAACTCTGAGTGAGAGAAAAAGCTCTGTCTCCTACAACTTGGGGGGAAAGGCCAAAGAGGTCCCTTTGATTGGTCTCTCTGAGTGAGAGAGGGTGTGTGAGAGGGAGGGAGGGAGGCAGGCAGGCAGGCAGGGAGTGTGAGGGGAGGGAGGGAGTGTGTGTGCGTGTGTCTGTTTTCAATTTGGTCTTTTTCCCCTGAGTTTCTTGTTTTTCTTTCTCTTTTCCCTTCACTCTCTGCCTTCTCCCTCTTTCTCAGGATATGAGGGGATGTTTAGAAATTCCACAGCCCACGCCAGCAGCTGAGTCATTTGTATTAAGAGAGGCCAGCCCGTTCTGCCCAGGGTGGTGACTCCCCTCCCCTCTCTTCTCCCCAGGCTAGGCACAAATGGGGTCTGGGGGCTTTGCTGCTGACAAGAAGGTGGGCTCACAGGTTGGCAACCTGGTGATCACTGGGGTTGGCAGGGGTCATATGCCAGGGAGAGGGATCCCAGGCAACGCCCGGCTATGCCCCTCTGGGAGAGGGTCCCCAGGAAAGAAGGGAAAATAGGGAATCATTCTTTGGAGTATTGTTGGGCAGCCTTTTGCCCCCAGTCTCTGAGCTTCATGTTCCCCATCTGCAAAATGAATGGGTTGATTTGAGACAGTTTGTAAGGGTCCATTCTAAAGGTCCCATCTGATTCTCCTTTTCTATTCAGAATCCCCTTCCAGTTCTGAAGTTCTAGGCTCTGTGCTTTATGATTTCATTTAGGGCATAGAGGGGGAATGGCACAGAGGGCAAAGCCTTCCCTGCCTCCTTCCAGACTAGGGAGTAAGGGTATCTCCTGAGAGAGGAGGGGGTGGCTGAGGGAAGCAGAGCTGTAGCCTGGGTTCTGGTCATGATCAGCCACAGGCTGGTCCAGCACATCTGGAGTCACTTAGCCCCAGCAGTCATTAACCCTTTGTGGCACCATTGCTGATGTGCCCATTGTTGGACAGCCCAACCTGATCTTAATCTCCAACTCCAGGCATAAGACTCATCACAAGTATCTCACAGCACCAACTGGCCTGAGAATGGAGTCAGGAGTAGTGAGGAAAAGGGGAGCTGGGACCTAGGATTCTGGTCCTTCAGACCTAGGAAAACTGAAGGAAAAGAAAGGAGCTTAGAATTTGGATCAACTTTGGGGGAAACAAAGTAAAGGACAGAGAGGAAAATATTCCATCATTCACAGAGGAAGTTGTACCTGATAGGTCCTCAGAAATGGAGAAAACTTAAATTAAGGAAGTAGAAGAGAATAGATTTCTTAAACAGTTGGAAGAAAAAGGATCAGATTGGTTTGGTGGCAGGAAAGGAAGGAGGCAGGGCGGCATGATGAATAGAACATTGGCCAGGCATTTAATTGTGTCCCTGCTCTTATCTCACTCTGTGACTACAGGCCAAGTCTAGAAGCCACTGTATGGTACAGTACTTAGAGCACTTCTTGACTCGTATACAGAAAGACCTGAATTTGAGTCCTTTCTCAGACACAATAGCTATGTGACCCTGGACAAGTCATTTAACCTCTGCCTGCCTTAGTTTCCTCATTTGTAAAACATACTATCAACATTTTTTTCTACATAGGGTTGTTGTGGGGATCAAATGATATAATATATGTGCTAAATAAATGCTAACTACTATGATTGTTATGTCATCTCCCATCTCTAGGTTCCCATTTTATCATCTCTAAAATGAGAAGTTTGAAATTACATGATTTGGAGGCAGTTAGGTGGCACAGTGGATAGAGCATAAGGCCTGGAGACAGGAGGTCCTGGGTTCAAATCCAACCTCAGACACTTCTTAGCTGTGTGATCCTGGGTGATTCTTAACCCCAGTTGCCTGGTTCATGCTGCTCTTCTGTCTCCGAGTTATGACAGAAAGTAAAAGTTTAAAAAAAAAAAAGAAATTATATGATTTCCGAGATTCTTTCCAGTTCTAACATATGAGATGAATGACAAGTGGTCAAGGATGCTACTGAGCAGATGTATTTGCATTTTGATGACCTTGGAAGTACCTTCCAGGTTTGAGGCTTTGGGATTCTACAGTTCAGGGTTCAGACAAGAGTCCTGCTGTCTAAAGTCCGGCTTCCAAGGAAGGCTAGCACCCCCCTCTGCTGGCTTGCCTGGGCAACTCCTCTCCCAGGGAGGGAGGGTCCTAGGAGATGGAGCTAACTTCCACAAAGACCCCTTTCCATGTCTCCTTGTGGAGTGGGTTCCACAGAGTCCTCTAGGGTCAACGAGGACTTTTTTTCTTGCTAATGTCCTGCTACAATGCTTTACATGCCCAAATCAGATCCAATGGCTAAATCTCCCTTTCTTCTATCAGATGGGAATGCCAGAGTTACAGCCCTAGGTGAGAAAGTAATAAGGAAATTTGTGGGAAAAGAAGGAGTAAGAGATGACTAGATTGGGGCAGCTAAGTAGCTCAGTGGATAGAAAGCCAGGCCTAGAAATAGGAAGTCCTGAGTTCAAATCTGTCCTCAGATACTTCCTAGCTGTGTGAACCTGGGCATATCACTTAACCCCCATTGCCTAGTCCTGACTACTCTTCTGCCTTAGAACTGATGCTTGTATTCATTCTAAGAAGATGAGAGAGAGAGAGAGAGAGAGAGAGAGAGAGAGAGAGAGAGAG
>NW_025354395.1:0-8071 GCF_016433145.1 Gracilinanus agilis
TCTCTCTCTCTCTCTCTCTCTCTCTCTCTCTCTCTCTCTCTTAGTTCCTTTTAATCTATTGATATGATTTAAAGAATTCACACTACTTCGTTTGTCTGGATAAAGTTGTTGCCTTTGAAATGTGATTTAGGGGATGGAATGTGATGTTTCCTTTACACTTTCTTCTGATCTTCTTCTAGAGTAACGCTTTTTAACCTGGGGTCCATGAACATGTATGTATGTGTGTATCTTTATTATATATCTTTATAATTATTTCAATATAGTTGATTTTTTATGATCTCATTTATTTATTTTATATATTTAAAAACATTATTCTGAAGTGATCCATCAGTTTCAGTTGACTACCAAAGGGGTCCATGACACATGAAAGGTCAAGGATTTATGCTGTAGAGACTACATATATTTATAAGTAAAAGAATGAGGACTTCATTGGAGTTAAAAAGAAAGTTAAAATGGAATAAATCAACAAATGCCTCTTCTGTGGAAAGCAGCAAACAAACAGTTAAGTCTTCTTGTAAATCACAATGACATGCACTCAAAGAAATCTCAATAAATATGAATTAATGATGACCACAGTATCTCATCAGCAATGGGTTCATTTGGATTATCTATGCCATGTTAAACAAAAAACATATCCTGCTGAGTAAAAATACCATCAAAAGAAATTAATCTTGTCCTCAAATAAATATCGTTTATTTCAAATTGTTCTTTTTAAACAAAATGGGGGGAAGGGACCTTGATAGAGGATAAAGCACAATCAATGTTTACTCAGAGTAAATTATATTCCTATAAGGAATCTTTCTGAGACCAGAAATTTCATTGTTGTGTGGAACTTCCAGTGTGTAAGGTCTCTTCATCAATGTAGATGGAAACCGCTCTCCAACTTTCAAGTCTGAGTAGTTACACCAAGAAGGAATGAGGAGTTAAGTTGCTTACAGCTGGTATCTCTCAGAGTCAGGATTTGACCCTGACTCATTCTGACTCTAAGGAAACTTCTTGAATTTTTATATTATAACATTTAGTAACACCTGTTCTAAATTTCATGGGAGGGAGGGAATAAGCATTTATCAGATGCCTATTATGTGCTAGTCATTGTGCTAAGTGTTGTACAAATATCTCATTCTAATCTCACTGATGACACTGGGAAATGGGTTGAGAAAACTGACCCAGAGTTTAAGTGATTTGCCCAGGATTACACAGCTAGGAAGTATCTGAGGCCAGACTAGAACTCAGATTTACTGCACCATGGAATTGCCTCAGCAGGCAACTTATTTACCTGCACAGATCTGTGTCTTTTGTAGTCAACACATCCAGTACACTTTTTCATCTTTTTGTCTCAACTGAACACAAGTGCATCAACTTCCATGTGAATAACACTATTAAAATATTGTCTTTGAATCAAAGAGCCTCAAAGTGTCTTCATCTTTTTCATAACATTTCATTTACCCCTTCAGTTATGAAAAAATCCATATGACCTAGAAAAGTTACTCTTCCAAGCTTTGTTATAAAAAACATAATAAAATGTTGTGTTCTCCCAAATGTTAGGCACTTCACAAAATAAGCAAAACTCTTTTCTTTAAGGATAAAAAGAACCATAATGGGTAAGCAAAGAAGAGAGATTAATTATCTCAGTCCCCTAAAAATGACACTATTTGAACAAATATATAGGTGTAAAAATGAAAGTATTTGCTGTAATACCACATGGCTGTTTTGTTACTGGAGTATGAATTCTATAAGATACTCTCACAATAATACATGAATAACTCAGACTGAATTGCTTGTCAAATCCAGGAGTGGCAGTGAAGAAGGAAGGGAGAAAACATGAATCACAAAACTTTGGAAAACATGTAGAAATTATAATTAAAATGAAATACAAATAAGACAGTAAATAAAAAAAATAATCATACACACACACAAGGATACTCTAACAGGCTTATAACAGTTCTCCAAAACATATAGTATATATTATAACTGAGAATTTAAAAGAAAGTATGTATATCTAGTTTTAATTACATATAAATCTGCTTTTGATTTAGGCCATGATTCTTTCTCAGATTCCCAAATCTAACTCGTTTAAAGTATAACATCTAATTAATGTTATTTTTCCTTTATATAATTAAAAATTGTGCTATAATAACATACATGCATGTAAATATAATATATGTGTTTCCTTTCAAAGATATTTAATTTTATTGATTCAGGCTATATTTTAAGGCAGAAGCATGTGTGCACTATATTTATACAGAAGTGTTTTTATTTTATATCGGTTTATTCATGTATATAAATTACTATTTATTTTTATAATGGTAATCATCAAATTTTTAGATTGCACCATTCTCTACTAAACTCTTATATAGCAACAGTTATATGCAGTGTGGTTTCTAGCTGCATCTCAAAATTAATTTTGCATTACTCCCTCTCAGATACTCCACTTTCAAGCCAAATGGGCACAATCACTGTTCCCCTAAGGCAGCATTCCATCCCTTGCCTCCTTGCTTTGGAATAGGCTAACTATCCCCTATAACTAGAACATGCTCCTACTTCACTTCTGCCCCACCTAGAATCTTAAAGACTTTTGTTGTTTCCTCCAGTCATTAATTGTCTCACTCTTTTTTTTTTTAAACCCTTACCTCTGTCTTGGAGTCAATACTGTGCATTGGCTGCAATGCAGAAGAGTGGTAAGGGTAGGCAATGGGGGTCAAGTGACTTGCCCAGGGTCACACAGCTGGGAAGTGTCTGAAGCCAGATTTGAACCTAGGACCTCCCGTCTCTAGGCCTGGCTCTCAATCCACTGAGCTACTCAGCTGCCCCCAATAGTCTCACTCTTATGAAATAATTTTGCATTTATTTCATATATACTTTACCTTTGCTTATCTTTGATCGTATATCTAACTGACAGGATGTTAAGCTCCTTGAAGGCAGGGACTGTTTTATTTTAGCCTTTGCATGCCTGGTGCTCAACACAGTGTCAGGAATATTGTAAGCACTGGCCAAATGCTTGTTAAATTAAATCAAAATGAAAATCAAAGGCAATAACACATTCAGCCTCCATAACCCACTTTTGTGTAATAAAGTGACACAGTAACAAATAAGCAAACCAAGCTGGATATTGTTGTTGAGTCATTTTTCAGTTGTGTCTGATTCTTTGTGGTGCCATTTAGGGTTTTCTTGGAAGAGATACTAGAGTAGTTTGCAATTTCCTTCTCTAGCTCATTTTACAGATGAGTAAACTGAGGCAACCAGAGTTAAGTGACTGCCACATAGCTAGAAGTTTCTGAGACCAGATTTGAATTTAGGACAAGTGTCCCAGACTTCTGTTCCAGTACTCTATCCACTGTGCTACCTAGATGACAAGATGAATATAGCTAATCACAATTAGTGTGAATGGAAGTTTAAATGAACAAATATACCATTATTTAAAGGCAAAAAACGTCTACCTAATTAGAAGTATAGTAATACTAACATTTAAAAAGGACTTTAAAGTTGGAAAAGGGCTTTATAAATACTATCGTATTTATAAATATGAATACATTTTATCCTCATATGAATCCTTAGAGTGCTATTAACTATTCTTATTTTTACAGATGAGGGAGCTATTAACTATTCTCTAACTATAGGTGCTATTAACTATTCTTATTTTTACAGATGAGGGAGCTAAATTACACAAGGTTAAGTAATACAAATACATAAAATAACAGTTGACATTAACAAAGCACTTGTTAGTTTATACAGTATTTTTCTCAGCAGTTCTTTGAGGTACATGATATAGGTGACATAGACAATATTATTATTATTATTATCCTTATTTCACAGATGAGTATCATAAAGATCAATGTTCAGCCCAAGACAATAATTAGGAAGTATCTGTGGAGTAAAAAACAAAAGGCATCTAATAAGCTTTTTCGCCAAACAAAATAAAGACTGTAATACAAGAATATCTTAACCAAATCTGGCTTCTTTAAAAGTGATGATAGAGGGGGCAGCTGGGTGGCTCAGTGGACTGAGAATCAGGCCCAGAGATGGGAGGTTCCAGGTTAAAAATCTGGCCTCAGACACTCTTAGCTGTGTGACCCTGGGCAACTCATTTAACCTCCATTGCTTAGCCCTTATCATTCTTCTGCCTTAGAACCAAACAATATTTATTCTAAGACAGAAGGGTAAGGGTTTTAAAGTAAATAAATAAGTAAAAAAATGATGACAGAGAAGGAGAGAAGCCCAAACACCAAATCACCTTAGATAGCTAGTTGTATAATAGAACAAAAGTTTCTAAGGGCCTCCAGTCATAGCCACAATTGTTCAATGGTCAAAGGTTGCTGTAAAACCCCCCACAGGCAGAGAAACTTGGGCTTTGCCAACAATGAGCACAAGAATGAGAGAAGAATCTATTGCAGGTGACATGTTCCTCTTTAGCTTGTTAAGACATCTTTGTTTCACAGATACCTGACTTGAATAGGCTGCCAGTGGTAAGGTAAGATGGTGGCCACTGGCAATTACCAAATAATAGAGACAAAAGTGTATGAAATTATCAGCTACAAACCTCCACAATTATCTTGTCTACTATGAACTCATGAAATGAATTCAAAAGTTCAATACCCAGAGATAATACTCCCTCATTTCTAATGATAAAGTCCAACATTTATATGGAGCTTTAAGGTTTAAAATATTGCAAATAACATTGATGTACGTTGTTAGCTCATTTGGTCTTCTAGATGTTATTATTTCCCCTATTTTATAGAAGTGACTGAGCCTGAGAAATTACATGACTTATCCAGAGTCACACAGCTGGTGAGTATCTGAGGTGGAAACTTAACCACTAAAAGGCCAATACTCTATCCACTGTGCCAGTTATTTTGTGGTTCATCATTATTTCAGTCAATCTGTAAACTATGGTGAAAGATGAAAACCTGTAATTTATAGACACGTAAAAGCTAAATATTATAGGAAGTTACAGTTTATCTAATTTCCCTCTTTTTTTCCCTCAAAGCAGAGGTTTAGGGAAAGAGAATAAAACCTCTACCAAAACAATATCTCCACTGCATAAATTGCAACAATACTTTACAACAAAGACTTGGCATCTCCAGGCATTGTATTATGCTTTATTATACAGTGGGGGGTTTTTTATATTTTTTTATCCTAAGGGGGAATACAGGCTTAAGAGGTTCTATTTCCTGAGTTAGTTTTTCCACTGAAGAAAAGAAGGGAAGACAAAGAAAGAGAGAAAGGAACCTTAGGGACTATGGCTATGCATAAAGTGCCTCAAGGATAAACTGAAATGTAGCCTGAAGCAACTAACCTTGCTGCAATGGAGAGAGAATGAATTGGAGCAGGCAGCCAGCAGGGAAGTCATCTCTGTTTGAAGCAAAATTATGTACTTCCCACAAAGTCCGAGCATGGAAGCAGAGCGGCATCAGGTCCTCTCTTGTGAGCTCTAGTCCTGGAACTCTAACTTGCCTACAGGGCATTTCCACTTGAAAGTCATGTTTGCACCTCAAAGTAAAATATGGTATCTGTCCTTACTCCCCATCAAACTTGTATCTCTAGACATTGGAGTAGCACAGAAAAGATGCTGCATTTGGAGGCAAAGAACCTGTGTTCAACTTCTGGCTTTGTTCCTTAATATTGGCATGATTAGGGGAAAATCAATGAGCCTTTCTGATTTTGCTTCCTTATTTGTAAAATAAGGAGAGTGGTATGTGGTCTGGACCTCTCTCTAAAAGTTCCCTTCTAGCTCTAATAAATCGAGAATCCTTTGATCACAGGCCTCACGAAGAGGAATTAATCACTTTAGAATGCTATAGTGACAGCAAGTTGTGGTAGATGAGAATGAAAATTCACTTATCCTGTTATGTGAATAGTCTAAACCAGTGATGCCCAAAGTGGGTGCCACCGCCCCCTGGTAGGTGCTGCAGTGATCCAGGGGTACAGTGATGGCCACAGGTGCATTTATCTTTCCTATTAATTACTATTAAAATTTTTAAAAAAATTAATTTACAGGAGCACTAAGTAATATTTTTTTTTCTGGAAAGGGGGTGGTAGGCCAAAAAGGTTTGGGAACCACCGGTCTAAACTCTACTTTACATTTCCATATAGACAAATTCTGGGATGCCAAAGCTTACCTAGTTAGCTGGCCACTTGTCATTAATCTGCTACTATGTGTGTGTGTGTGTGTGTATGTGTGTGTGTGTGTGTTCCTATGTTATTCCTTAACAATAAAAAATGTCAATAGCTCCCCTCTTCCTACCATGGATTAGGGCAACTAGATGGTACAATGGATAGAGTGTTGGGTCTAAAGTCCAGAAGATTCATCTTTCTAAACTCAAATCTGACCTCAGACCTTACTAGCTGTGTGACCCTAAGTAAGTCACTTAATGCTGTTTGCCTCAGTTTCCTTATCTATAAAAAGAACTGGGAAAGGAAATAGCAGAACACTCTAGTATCTTTGCTAAGAAAACTCCAAATGGAGTCATAAAGAGTTGGACCCGACTGAATAATTACAAAAATCTACCTCAGAGTGTCTATTTAATTCAGTTCTGCAGAGGTGACTGATTAGTTTGTAAATTGCAGATAACTCCAAACAATTTAGCTCAGAAATGGTCACAATTGCTTACTGAGCCTCATTCCTTCACAGGATAAGCTTGGGAACACATCACAATGACTTTATTATTTTGAAGGGTAAGATAAAAGTATAGCTTTGAAGTCAAGAAAACTTGGGTTCAATTCCTGCCTGATCCATATTACCTATATACAAACAAGTCAATTAATTTCCTCGGTGCTCCAAGTCGTTGTCTGTCATGACAAGAAACAGATGAATTGCAGTTCTGCAACGATGGGGAGGAACTTCTACATTGAAAATTAACTCTAGACACGGATGAAATAATAGGTCCAGAAGACAAATATTTATTATGTATTCAAATGGACCAGGTTGTGATTTGTTGTGAGGAGAGGGAGGGAAAGTAGTTGGATAAAGGTCACCAGCCTTTTCAATCTTCTCTGAACAACCTAGCCAAGTCCTGCCAAGTGCATGGAAGGAAGCAGTATGCTAAGGAAGATTAAAAGCAGTCTTCTCACCACAATTTCATCCAACTCTTTTTCCATTTGAGGAAGTAGATCTGTAAGAATATTTATCTAGCCAGGGGAACACAACAAGGATTAACAACTAAAAGTTTTCTGACCATAAGTAAGATGAACATTGAACTGAGTCAGACGAGATAGTAGAGGAAAGAAGAATTCAAAGAGCAGTGGGGCTCTCAGCTTGGACATCTGCTACCTTCTATGAGTGGTCTGGTTGAAGGCCATTGATCAATAATCCATTGATTGAAACTCTCATAGCCATTGGCCTAGAAACTTGACTAAAGGAAGTCATAGCCTTCCCCAAAGAGGAGATGCTTATCAAGCCTAGCAGCCCCCAGGAAATAGAGGACAGTGTGGCAAGTTCCCCTGAAGACTCTCGCTGAGGGATAATGGGAAGCTGGAAAATACAGCAAAAAATGTTTTATCTTATGCCTGCACAATAAATTCAGAATCTTACTAACACAGGTCTTGGGACTCAAGTTCCAGTGATTTTTCCATTGTACCACACTGATGCAGTAGTAAATCACAGGAAATTTATCAGGTACTATTTTGCAGAATTACAGGTGATTTTGTGAAGATAGATAACTAAAGACAATCTGTAGCAAAAATATGACACTAAATGGGAAGTAATTAAGAACAAAGCCCAACAGG
Organism: Gracilinanus agilis; assembly: GCF_016433145.1. NCBI lineage: Eukaryota > Metazoa > Chordata > Mammalia > Didelphimorphia > Didelphidae > Gracilinanus > Gracilinanus agilis. The sequence continues at coordinate 7,723 of NW_025354395.1, forward strand.
GAACAGGTCCAACAGAGAGCAGCAAACTATTAACAAAAGGCACTGGAACGCTCTGCAGTGCCAAAGGTCCTCCATGTTTCCTAAACACAAGGATTTCCTTCATGTATGTTCCTTGGCCACATGTATCCCCTCCATATGTACCACATCTAAGTACATATAAGATGTTATGTATACATATATATGCACACACATCCATACAGATATATATCTGTATCTGTGGAAGAGTAAAGAGTAAAGTCACTAAGGAAAGAAGGTTGATTAAGAGAAGGAAGTAGCAGAGGCAAAATGTTCCCTGTTTGAACAAAGGCAGGAATCTCATGGACTATTGAATGTGAGGAAATAAGTGTGG
>NW_025354396.1:0-9583 GCF_016433145.1 Gracilinanus agilis
TGCCGTTTCCCCGGACCCCTCGGTTGTGTCCGGCTGGACCCGGACAATGCAGAGCTGAGCCTTATGTAGAGTCCAAGGATTGAACACTGCTTCGCTCTGCTCCCTGGCCCCCTGGGAGTGACACCACACTACATGACAACTCCAAGAAACAAAGGAAATTGGGGAACTTATGTACCATTTGGGAAGGTCCAGGGGCTGGGAAAGATGATTGACATTATACTGGTAAGGATGGGATTTACAATCAAGCTTGGGAAAAGAATCATAGCTAGAGGCTAGGGTGTAAGGGAAGGGCTGCTTACACAATGGATACTAAAGGATGGTCTCTGCCCAGGCTTCCTGGGAAAGGGTCTTTTTTGAGGTCCATTATTCAGTCTGCAACTGGTAGCTAGAGATTCCCTTTAGGGTGGATTCTCAGGGGAACAGGGAAGCACAAGCTTTGGGAGTCTCCAGCCTACAAGCCATTCCTAAAACTTGGGGTTCATCAGATCTCACTAAGCCACAAATTTGGGGTCTCTAGATTCCACGTCGACAGGCAGTATGGTGCTTCTGGATTGGGCCTGATAGAGAGATGGCCCAAAGTCCTTAGATGGTATAAGGACCTAAACTGAGCAAGGATGGGAAGCCTAAGTGAACACCAAGGTTGAGATAGTGAACACCAGGTCCCACAAATATTTGCAACTCAGTGGAGCACCAGTTCCCACCTACAGTGCCCAGAATTAAGTAATCCAATGAGAAGCTGTCAACGGAATCACACAGCTTCTCTAGCTGCTAGTCCTGGGTTTAAGTTGATAGATAGATGTTAGGGTTGATTGGATAAATGTTGATGATAAATGGATAATGTGGTGACTGCGATTTAGCTAAAGTATTCCCTTTCCCCTTAGATGCAAGAATATTAAACTGATCTTTAGGATAAAACCAGCCTTCGCCTAGATGAACTTTAAGAATTTAATTGTAATAAACTCAGGGAAAGGATCAAGGTGTTAGGGACCAAGACTTTAAGATAAGACAGTCACTCTTCTAAGAATAGATATCATTCACTCTTCTAAGATAAGATATTGATCATAGGCCCAGCCATGCTTGGAGACAGTAAGACACCACCAGAGATTTTCTATGCTCCCTTTCCGCGTTCCTTTCCCCTTTAATATCTGCCGACCCCCTTCTGCCCTCAGCCTATATATTCTTGTCATAGATCTGCAATAAACGAGCCTTGCTTCCACCCAAACAACTCTGTCTGTCTTGCGCGCAAGGTCTCCTCTCTTCTTCCCCTATGGGTTCTTAGGTTGCCGTTTCCCCGGACCCCTCGGTTGTGTCAGGCTGGACCTGGACATCAAGGTTGAGGAATGAGGTGTTGGGAATCTATGCTAGACTATAGATCATAGAGATGGATGATCAATTGATAATCAGGTTGTATCAATTGGCAGGAGAGGCTCCTCTCCCTCTCTGGCCCTGGTCAGGCCCGCACCTTGGCCCTGACCAGATGGAGCGAGGTTCAATGATGTTCTTCTTGATAATCAGGAAATAGGTATATATCTCACAGCTCTATTCAATAGTTGATAATGTGTTAATCAATAAAGCAAGATACAGGTAACCTGAGCAGGTTGCTTGGCCTACCCACCCATCACCCAGGATCCCTTTCTCACAACTGAGAGTTGCTTCAGCTCATGCCTTTTTATAGTGTTAGCAGCAGCTGTCTTTTGCCCTTGGCTCATAGAATCTGGGTAAGGTTCCAAATTCAAAACTGTTGGTTGTCACTCAACTTGCTCTCCATTTTCTTATCAGAAAATGATATTACAGAAGTTAAATTTACATTTGCTGGCAGATTCCACTGTAATTTTGATATTCTATCAGTTGGTATGGTGTTTCCAAAGTTGTACAGTTCCAAAAATCTATACACATATAATTTTCCTTTGATTCAATAAGTACTCTTTTACTTGAGCTTGCTCATATCTACATTCACAATTTTCCAGACCTTTCTTTTGACATCAAAATATTGCTCTTCATTAAAATAGTTAAACTCAAAAACCTAGTTAAACTTAAAACTTCTTTAGTGCAAATTTTCAAGCCAAATGAAAATCCTAAGAGATAAAGTCTATATATTTTAGCTGACTTTTAGCCTTTTTACATCTCTTTAGATGTGACCTACTAAACTCAGTTTTGACTCTTTTTTTCTCCCATCTCAATATATACCTTCATACATACTCCTGGGCAACTTGCTCTTTACTATCTGAATTTATTTGATGTCAAAACCTCTTGGAGTAAATCTTTCAGCTGCCAGTTTTAACTATCTTCCTTACAAAATTTTCTCTACATTTGTTCCCTCAGCAGGGCAGAAGGGTCATATACCTAATGATCTGTCTTATATAGTTGAGCTTAGAAGATCTTTCCTCTGTGACAGTCCAGAGAACCTAGTAAACACAAACCCCCAAGAAATATGCAACTTGTTTGTAACTGTTTTTGTTTCACTATTCGATCTTATATTCCTAGAATTGTTTCTTATTCTTGCATATATTCTTACTGTTTTGTATTCTATTCAACTCTCAGTAAATAATATTTATTCTCCATTTTTTAAAAATTTACCCATATTGCTGCACATTGAAATACTTAATCCATTGAGCTAATTTTAGCATTATAAACTGGTCAACCAAAGATTTTTTCAAATCCAATTCAGTTCTTGAAACTATACAGAAAGTTTGAAGCAACAGTCAACTTTGGGGGAAAAGATCATCCTGTCTAGTCAAAATGGAGATGGGCCTGGAAATTTTGATGACAGATGAATCTTTACATATTCTAGTGGTCCTTGTAAATCTCTGTCTTTTATCCTTAGACTAGTAAGAAATACTAACACACAAAAAAATCTACTATAAATATTTTTGTACAGATAGATTCTTTTCCTTTGCCTTTAATCTCTTTGGGATACAGAATTAGTAGGTATTGCTGGGACAAAGAGTATATATAGTTTTTTATCCCTTTGGACATAGTTCTAAGTTCTCTCCAGAATGGTTGGATCAGCTCACAATTTTGCCAACAGTGTTTTATCATACTTATCCCAAATCCCTTCTAACATTTATCATTTTTTATAGGGGTACAGTGCTATCTCAGGGTTTTAAAAAAATTGTATTTCTCTAATCAATAGTGATTTAAAGCATTTTTAAAAAGTATTGTTGGACTTAAAAATCTGCCTGCCAGGCTATCTAATTATTTCTAGCCTGAGCAAACTGCTTCCTGGCCCATCTTGAAACCCCCCAAAAAGAATGTTCTCCAGCACATAAATATCTTTCTTATCTTCCCCCCTGACAGACCTAAAATTAACCTCCAGGCAAGAAAGTTCCCAAGACATAAATATCTTCCTTATCTCCCCTTGATAGTTACCAGAGGCTTTCTAACCCTGCCCCTAACACCCCACCTTTTCCCCTTTGATGGATGGCTGTCAGATGCTTCCTGATTCCCTGTCCCTGACTCCCCTTTGATGATTACTAGATGCTTCCTAATACCTCTCCTTGATAATGTATGTTCCAACCCCCTTCCCCAATGTTCCTATATAAACCCTTGGCTAAAAAAACCAAGGGTTAGTAACTGCCAAAGCCTTTCCGCTTACTGACCCTAGCTATGGCTAGTGAATACGAATAAAGGACCCTCTTCTTGCATATTGCATTGTCAGTGTGTTTCCTGCCAAGACCAAACCTAGGAAGGACTCCAGAATCTGGATCCAACAGTATGACTATAGATAGTTTTGATTTCTTCTGAAACTTTGTTCTTACCTTTTATCAATTGGTAAATGGCTCTATTTTTAAATAAATTTGGCTGTTTCCTATATGTTAGAGAAATGAGGTTTTCATCAGAGAAACTTACTGTAATTTTTTTAAAATATTAATTGTATATGGAACTGTTTAGCAAAATGTAGTTTCCCTGATTATCTCTTTTTAATTAACTCTATTTTTGTTTTTGCATTGTTTGAGATCTTGGTTGCTGCCTCTGCCTTTCTATGTCATCTGAAACATAATATAATTCTGTTCCTGCCCCTTACTTTAACCCAGTGCATATATTTCTCTTTCAACAGTGTTCCTAGTGTCCATGTGGAATCTAGAGACCCCAAACTTGTGGCTTAGTGAGATCTGATGAACTCCAAGTTTTAGAAATAGCTTGTAGTATGGAGACCCCCTAAGCTTGTGCTTCCCTGTTCCCCTGAGAATCCACCCTAAAGGGAATCTCAGGCTACCAGTTGCAGACTGAATAATGGACTCTAGGGTAAATGCTAAATATTCTTTTGTCTTGGGTAGTCTTCCCCATTGTATCAGAGACCCCTTCCCAGGAAGGCACACCTGGGCAGGAATCATCCTTTAGTATCCATTGTATAAGCAGCCCCTTCCCTTACATCCTAGTCTCTGGCTAGGATTCCTTTCCCAAGCTTGATTGTATCCTGTCAGTATAATGTCAATCATCTTTCCCAGCCCCTGGATCTTCCCAAAAGGTATATAAGTTCCCCAATTTCTTTTGTTCCTTGTTGTCATCTAGCTCGGTGTCACTCCCAGGGGGTCAGGGACCAGAGCAAGCAATGTTCACTCTGCAAAAGGTGCAGCTCTGTTTAGAGACCTAATCAGCCCTGTTCCCCTTTTCCCTTGATTAAAGAGTGGCTTTATGACTATTTAATAGTTCTGTGCTTTTTCTAAATTAACACTTGAAACATTTTGTTGAATTCTGGCTTCTAATCTGTTCTGTTATCTACTCTTTTTGTTTAATGGGTGAGTTGATCCCATACACAGTCACAGTTATGATTACTATTTCCCTCTGTTATGGGGTAACTTGAGATGAATCTCCGGTTCAGGACAGGTACCCTTTGGAAGAACGCAAGACTCCAAAATTTAGCTTAGAAATAAAAAGAGAAATTTATTAATTTGGTATTCATGTTGAATTGGCTGGGTGGACAGTGCAGGTGGAGCACTGCCTCCTGGGCTTTGAATACCTTTTTTATAATAGGGGCTCTGTGACCAGGGATTAGGGAATGGACTGAGTTTGGGCTGAAGTAGGGGCTGTTTGTTATCTGACTGGGGCTAGAGTGATGTTTTGTGTCCTGAAGGCACAAAGTGTAACTGGGAATAGTTTAGGGGACAAGTAGATGTCCTAGATGCAACCCAATAGTATCAGAGCATAACCAGAAAATGTATATCTATGTCCATCTTTAAATCTAGGGGAGAATCTAAGGGGAATATTTCTCTCAGGGGACTTCTTTTATTGTGGGTCTCTAATGCCCAAGGTCATGTTTTCCTCAGCACCTCAAGAATGCAAGGAAAGAAAGGAATTTTCCCGCTTTCTTTTTTACCTGGCATACTTCTAGGGTTTGGGATATCCAAGGGAAACCCAGGGTACCTTGCCACCTCCATCTAATTTTCTCGTTTATCCTTCACTCTTTTTGCTGAATGAAAAACATCTCAAAAATCTATTTTTATTTTGACATTGTTGCTAAATTTGCCCTCCCTTTTAGTTTCCCCCTATTTCTCTAATCACCTTCTCATCCTACTTCACTTTTGGGCAACATAGATTTCTATATCCAACTGAGAGTGTATGTCCATATAGATGTCTTCTTTCTCACTCTGATGAGAGTGAGGTTTAAGTTTTGCCTGCCTCCCTCTCCATTTTCCCCTCAACTGTAAAAGTTCTTCCTTACATAATAATAAAGTTTCTCTTATATAGGAATATAGTTAACGTGAGTCCCTTATGATCATTCTTTTACCTTTATTTTTTATGCTTCTCTTTAGCCTTTTGTTTGAATGTCATATTTTCTATTCAACACCTTCATCAGGAATGCTTGGAAGTCCTCTATTTCATGAATCAGTTACAAGGATTTTATTTCTGTTTTCCCAAAGGGGAGGGAGAGAAAGCAGGAAGAAGTGGAGCTATATTTTTATTAATTAAATAACTAATTTTTAAAGGAGTAGAAAAAAAAGAATGACATGCTTCTATGATAGGCTTTCCCTTGTATTAAGCAGAAGCTGGCAATGTCTATATTTAAGTATGGGAAACCCCATGGCAGAAAATAATTACACCCCCTGGGAGAAATTATAGGTAGGCATAAAGTCTTGTCAGTAGTCCACAGTAGTTGATGATTTCCTGAAACTGACTATAAAATGCTAGAACCATGAAAGTTACTATGATTCCATTTATTGAAATGGAAGACTGGGGAAGATTTGAAGGGGCATTATAACTCCAGATTGTATTAACTATTTCTCCCTCCAACCCATCCAACTAATTCATGTGTAGTTGACTCTGTAGTTTCTACCTCAAAAACTACCTTTTAAAAGTTACTCTATTTGCATTTTTGTATTTTGTATTATATTGTCTATTTGTATCCTAAGTTAATAGAAATTTTGGAAAAGCCTCTGACTGTGTATGATCCTAGGCTTGCAAGAAGGATTTGCTAATTTGCCCCAAAGTTAGAGAGATTGAAATTGTTTATGAAGATAATTAGTAAATCTGAGTTCTGTGGGCAGATACTAAATTGAGAGCTTGTTCTGGGACATTTTGTTCCCACACTGATAAGAGTACTGTAGCTTAGAAGACGGTGTATTAGCTGAGAAACATTGATGAAGGAAAATAAAGCTTTTCTCCCTATATTTTCCTTAATTCTTGTCATTTCCCATTTCACAAATGGGAATACTACAGTAAATGGACATTGTAATATATATGTTTCGCTAGTTGTTTGGAATGTCTCTTCCATTGCATCAAAGCCTTTTCATAGCCCAAGAGATTCATTAAATGAAAGTTATCAGTAGTAACAAGATAGCATATTAACCCTTATTTTAAAAACAAACCTTTTTTACATTTATTTGACAAGATTCCTGCCCCTTCCCCTTCCCCCAAAGGCCACTATTCTGATCTAATAAGAGCAATAGAATTCTATGATCTATTCAAATGTCAAAATCCCAAAGAAGTAAGGGTCTCAAAAGGCACTAATATTCCAAGCTCTTAACTACAGATGATTTTGTAGGAGTGTGCAATACCCTCTTCCATGCAAGTCACCATATACATTTCCCTATCCTAGAACCAGTGAAGCTCATTATGCAGAGTGAATATTCTCTTAGTGAATCAGAAGTAGGACTGGAAGGTATTGACTTGGTTTGCCCCTGGCATCCATTTTGAACATTAAGATCATCCTGCTGTAAGTCTGTTTTGGTCTCCTCCTTCTGCTTTCTTTGCTTCAGATAATTAATAGAGAACTCTATAAGTATAGTGAGGGAGAAGAATAAAATGAATTTTTTTCTCTCTCTATGTAGTCAAGGCTTGCCAATCAGTTATCATGAAAATTCAGCTGAAACAATAGAAGAGGAAGACTTTTATTAAATATCCTTGAGGCTTGGGGGGTATGAACTTGTGTTAGTTTTTCATCTCTGCATCACCTACCTTTGATGCATAACTTGACTTCAAGTCTTGTAATAATGAAAACCACTTCTACTTCTCCTTCTACTTTTAAAAAGTGAGTATTTGGGGACTTGTTGAAGAGCCAATTAATCTCAACCAGTAAGCCAATGATTGTTTTAGAAAACATTGGGAAATGCCTAAAATTCATTTTCTAACAGCTGTTTAAAAAGACACATACCTTTAGGAAAAGTGACATAGTCTAATCTCGTTGAAAGAAAATCTCATATTCTATTATTCCCAATACTGTGTTCATCACATTTTTATATCATTTAAATGATAAAATATGCCTTGGAGGAAAACTAACTTTTCTAGTCAAATAAGTCAGTAGACTTTTGAAACATACTGTTATGTTCATATTTTCCACATAAATTTATTATGAATAATGATTCATTTACTTTGGAATTAAGAAACTATAATGCAGTTCCATTCATCTTCCTAGCTAATATTCTCTTTCGCTTTCTCAGTCCCCAGGCTGTAAGGAACCAGCTTCCAACCAAAAAAAAATGTATCTTGTAAACCCTGAAAACTTCTGAAATTGTGTAAAATAAATTCGCTGTGACTACAAAACTTCAGATAGGGGATGTATAAATATATATTTTGCAGATAAATTCTTATTCCTCTTTCATCAAAATACAAGATGTAAAAACTCCACCCACATGAGCTATATATGGTTGTTAACTTTAGAAAAAACACAGAACTATTAAATAGTCATAAAATCACTCTTTAATCAAGGGAAAGGGGGATGAGGGCTACTTGGCCTCTTCTGCAGAGCTGCGCCTTGTGCAGAGTCTAAGAATTGAACACTGCTTCGCTCTGCTCCCTGATCCCCCTGGGAGTGACACTGAGTGACAACTCCAAGGAACGAAGGAAATTGGGTAACTTCTATACCATTTGGGAAGATCCAGGGGCTGGGAGAGATGATTGACATTATACTGACAAGATACAATCAAGCTTGGGAAAGGAATCATAGCTAGAGGATAGGGTGTAAGGGAAGGGGCTGCTTACACAATGGATACTAAAAGATGATTCCTGCCCAGGTGTGTCTTCCTGGGACAGGGTCTCTGATACAATGGGGAAGACTACCTAGGACAAAAGGGTATTTAGCATTTACCCTGGGGTCCATTATTCAGTCTGCAACTGCTAGCCTGAGATTCCCTTCAGGGCGGATTCCCATGGGAACAGGGAACAAGCACAAGCTTTGGGGGTCTCCAGCCTACAAGCTATTTCTAAACTTGGGGTTCATCATATCTCAATAAGCCACAAGTTTGGAGTCTCTAGATTCCACCCTTTTGGTCAAGACTGAATGTAGATGACCAACAATGGAACTCTCACAATAATGGTGGGGAAACATTTAGGGTACAGATATGGGCGATTAGCACTTAGGGGCACTCCCCCAATTGTGCCAGAGAAAGATAGGCAGTCTACCCTTGGCATATTTTGACAAACACAACATTAGCCCACTTCCCTCAAGTCTTTTAAGTCTTTCAAATCCTGGGGTCCTGATGTAATGCTTTTGGCCTCCTCTCTCCTGCAGACTTCTCTCTGTACAAGACAGCTTCATTGCTGCAAGAGAAACTTAGAGATCTATAAACACATTCCTTAACAGAGCTTGATCAACTCCCAACATACTTACTATAAAGATTATTCTAACCTTACTCTGGACATCCTATATAATTAATTCTATTAGTGTTCATTCTACACCCATTTTAAGATTATTTAAATTACATACCCAATCAAAAATTGCCTTACTTTACCAAAATATTATATAAAAATCAATCCTATAAACTATAGAAATATAAAAGCAAAAATAAATCCATATCACAGGTTAATCAGGGATTGTAAATCTGAAAGTAGTCTCTCCTCCATTCAGTGACCAAAAGTTAAATTATCATCTAATACCAAGAAAAATTCTAATAAATATTCTATAACAGCAATCTCAAAATCATATGAAAAACTATGACAATTTCAACTTCAAAACAATTTTAAAGTCTCAAATTAAAATTAACTCCAAAAAATTCTCAAGATTGAAAATGCTTCTAAATTTTCCTAATTTTAAAACCTCTCACACCCCCCCTTTGGGGAGGTTGAGATGCTGGGGATTTAAAAAATTTTTCATTCACCTTTTGTCCGGGTCCAGCCGGACACAACCGAGGGGTCCGGGGAAACGGCA
>NW_025354397.1:0-3160 GCF_016433145.1 Gracilinanus agilis
ATATATATATATATTTCAAGACTTATTTCACACAAAAGAAACTCCACCTCCAGAAACTTTGCAGACACGCAGAAGTTACAAATTATGTCATATCAAAACACAAGACATTGGCTTCAGAATAGAACAAGGCGAAGGCTGAATTTTAACTGGGTTCTTATCAGAAAGCCAAGTCGGGGAATTTTTTTCTCAGGGCTGAATTGCCCCTGCTAAGGTTTTGGTCTTGGCTATACCATTCCTGGCTAAAGGGGAAAAGTGTAAACCTTTTAAATTCAGGTTTGCTAGGAATTTAAAGCTTTTCAACAAGGCCACAATACTTTTCAACAAGAAATCAGAAGGATCACAAAAGGGGTCAAAAGATAGGTCTCAGATTTTTATCTGTTCTCTTATTGGCTTCCCACAAAAATACTTATATATTATAATACATACATATTATAATTAAGTATATTTCAAGTATATATAATATTATTATGTATGTAATATATAATATTATCTTTGTGTATTTGTATAGGTAGTTTGGGACTTTCCATTTTTGCCACCATACTTCAGAGATTTATTTAGACTGCATTGGAACATGGCACACACTATTCCAATGTCTCAATTATTTCACTGTTGTCCATCAAAGAGAAATCTTGAAAGACTTAACATCTATTAATTTTATTTTCCTTTTCACCGAGAGTCTGACACTTTTTTACTTTTTATAAATGAGGAAATATATATACCGTCACTTTATTTCCTGGATTTTACCAAGTTTATTACATTTTTTGGAGACATATTCAATGAGACATATATTAAAACCTTAAAAAGTAAACATAGAAAACTAATTTATTTTTCTCCTATTTTCAATGAGTATCAAACATATTCTGTATCAAATTATTTAGATGCAAGGATAAATTAAAGAGATTGATTAAATGAAGACAGATTTTGAGAAACTATCATTTTGTATCTATAAGTAACTTGGAAAATAATGTGTGCAGATTTTAATTTTTTATACATCTCCTATAACTTATACTTCAGTTCTATTACTGATTTTCAAAAATATAATTAATCCAGTGAAAAAACATTTAATTATTAAAAACTCAAATAAATATTATATTTAAGACCCTTAGACCAATATTCTCTTTGAAAAATTAGATTTTATTCTACTAACCTATCTTTCAACTCTACATATGTCAGTCATTTTATATGAATATTACAAATACAAAATAGTAGGCTTCATTTGCTGAGGATCAACATTTAAATGACATATATATATATACATGTATATATATATATTCATATATGCAACCCATCAGTTTACATTTGCCTACCATTATGTGTATATGTGTTGTGTTATAGATTTTCATAGACAAAAGAAATAAGAATTCAGATGGAAAAACTCTAAGCACAAAAAAAGGTGTGTTTTACATTAGAACAGAGATCTGATGTAATTGAACAGAATTTAGGTGATCATAGGACCTCTAACTTAAGTGAAAGAGTCAGAATGAATAAATATTCAGTATGGAATATGTTGGTATCTTAAAGAAAATAACTGAGGAAAATGGATACATTGATCAACAATTTAATAATATTAGAAACATTCTAAGAAAGAGAAGCATACCTGAAGAGATTGCTTTTTGAGCACACTGACATCAGAAATAAAGGAACCAGAGTGTCAGCCATGAAATAATTAAGACAGAGAGAGATCATTAAGAGATTTTTTTTCTAAATATTCATAATGAAATGGGAGTAAAGATAGAAGTCTAGTGGAAGTAATGGTGGAGAAGTAGTTCTAAGGCTATATGGATTGAACTTTCAAGTACTCCATTCCTGTGTGAATTGATACTTTTTAACTAAATTTTAATTATGAGAGGATTCATGGGAGGTGGAAGGGAGGAGGAAAATAGAAGGGAATAAATGATGTGTTCCACACAACACAAGGCAAGGGATAACATAAGAGGAAAGTCATTCTTGTGGCCTCTCAAGAAGAATCTGCAGGAGAATGAGTGAAGAGGTGGGAGGAGGGGTTAAAAAGAAAGTAATGAAAGTGTAGTGAGAATGGAATGGATATAGTGAGGAAATTTTGAGGCAAGTAGGAAAAGAAAGAAGACCATGATGGTCAGTAGTGGTGGGGAAAAGTCAGTTGTGGAATGAAAAACTTAAGAGGTAAGAAAGAGCTCTAAATTGAGGCCATATATATTGCCTGCAGGAATTTATACTTTTCTGGAAGTGGGGCATAATGGAGAATGTGGGGGGAACAAATTCTGCAAGGCAGAGGAAGAAATTGCTTAGAATAGAGAGCTAAAATTTTGATTCAATCAATACTAATGAAAATAAAGAGGGACTACATGAATAAAAGGATTGTGACCTAGCATTATTTGACTAACTAAAGGAAAACTAAAAACCACTCTTGTTTATCAGTTTCAAAATTCTCTTGCTCTTAGGTTACAGCCATAGTTCAGTTCTTTGGAGGTCAAAGAACAAAGCATAGGTAATCAAATCTGGTTTTTAAGATAAGTTTTCAAATTATTTTAAGCCATCTCTTGAAATATATTGTTAAGTATAACAATATAACATTTAGTGCACTACTTATTTTACATAATGTCCCAGGTCATCAAATTGCATTTGAATACTTGTGTGAGCATAAGCACATACAAATTTACTGAAATGCAAATAAAGTTATTTGCACCTATTAGTGTATATATCAAGATTTAAAGAGAAATGAGAAAATTCAATCCCTTCTAAATATGTGCATGATAGTATGTCATCAGTGTAAGTTTATCTTTAAATATGTTAACTTATAATTTATTTTTTATTTAAATTTTACTTTTTATTACTAAAATGTTGCTTGTAATCATGGATAAGTCCAGTAATTAACCTTTCAAAGATACATTTCTAGTCAATGATATAACATTATGATAATAATAATAACAGATTTTGAAAACATCTTCAAATTATCATTGCACATTGAGGTGAGACTGATCAGTATATTTCATATATAATTTGAACAGTGCAAATTCAAATTGTGCTCTCTTTCCAAGATTGTACTAATCAGAAATGATAAAAAAGATAGAGATGAACTGACAGAAAAAGCTATATAGACAGATAGATGGAAAGAAAGGAAGGAAGGAAGGAAAGAAGGAAGAAAAAAGGAAGGAAGGAAGGAAGAGAGAAAGAGAGAAAG
>NW_025354398.1:0-2954 GCF_016433145.1 Gracilinanus agilis
CTCTCTCTCTCCCTCTCTGTCTGTCTGTCTCTCCATCTCTCTCCATCTCTCCATTTCTCTTTCTGTCTCTGTCTCTGTTCCCCTCCCTGTCTGTCTCTGTCTTTCTCATTTTCTCTTTCTCACTGTTTCTCTCTGTCTCTGTCTCTGTCTCCCTCTCTCTTTTGTCTCTCCCTCTGTCTCTCACTCTCTGTCTCTTACTCTGTCTGTCTCTGTCTCTCTGTCACTACCTCTCTCACTTTCTTTTTCTCACTCTCTCTCTGTCTCTGTCTCTGTTTCCCTCTTCTGCCTCTCACTCTTTCTTTCTGTCTCTCTCTCTCTCTGTCTGTCTCTGTGTCTCTCTCTTCCCCCCATGCTCCAGCCAACACCTAGTAGTCACAAACCAGCTGCTAGCCAGAAGAGAGTGCACAGACATGGCCACAGGCTCGGGCCGGCACTCTGTTGCCCGCACCGCCCCCATGTTGAGCTCGTCTCTGGACGCTAGGAGGTGAGGAGGAAGGCCGGATGGCAATGGGGGCTTCTAAAGTAACCAGCCTGTTCCCTGCAGGAGAGGGAGGCGAAGAAGCGCATGAGGGTCTACGAGAAGATGACCTATTCCTCTAAGATAGCTGCCAAGCGCACCAACCTCCGGAGACAGCTGCAGATGGAGGATCACGTGGACGACCAAGCTTTACAGAGCGAGAGCCAGCGGCTTCGAGAACTGCGTGAAGTCGCTTCCTGGAAAATTGCTGTCACCAAAGGTAGACTTACCCCCCCCCCCCAATCAACATTCCAGGCCCTTTGGGTAGTAGAGCTCCAGAAATCCCCACCTGAGGAGCTCACCGTAGCTTATTTGTCCTGATTGGCCTCAGTTTAAACCCAGAAAATTCAACTCTGCCATATCATTTCTCTGAGACTCAGTTTCCTTCTCTATAAAATGGGGGCAGCAACATATGCCCATATCTGTCCCTCCTCCTCACTTGATGGAACTTCGATTCACAAGAGAATCAGACAGGCCAGAGATATAGAAAGCAACAAGCCTTAGATCACATGAAGAAGCCTGCAAGCCCCAAATGAAATACCAACGAGTGGAGGAAATAAAGGAAGGCTACAGCCAGGGAGACAACAGGAACTTCAGGTACAGTCAGGGGTGTGCTGGTAAATATTTAACAAGCAGCGCCCCACGCCCCCAGGCAATAAAAACAAATGTCAGTAGGCAGGATGCACTCAAGTTTAATCTGCCTTATCAGCACTTTCCTCATTATTTTCTTAAATCTAGACAATCCAAAAAAAAAAAAAAAAAAGCCCTGATTTAGGGCATTTGCCCATTTCTCTCTTTTTTTTTTTTTTTTAATTTTTTCTTTTCCTTTTTTTTAAATTTGCCCATTTCCAAGGCGTAAATACATGAAAATGGAACCATCTTATCCATCAGTTCAAATAGGCTCCAGCATACCACTGAGTGTAATGATCTCTGGGACACAGTAGGAAAAAAAAAAGAGAGAGACAGGTTAGTGATGGTCTTACAGAAAGGTTTGCCCTTGGGCATGGAACATGCAATTTTTCCAAGCTCTCCATCAATGGGAGGGAGGTTACAGATTTAAAAGGGACGGGAGTATGTTCACACACAGGCACATTTAATTGGTTTCCCATTTCTGATGCCACAGGCAGGGAGAGTGTGATTTTGTAGAGGGGCTGAATTTTGTAGCTGAATCAAATAAGAAAGCAACCATGAATATGGAAACTTCTGGAAAAGGGCAGAATAAGGGAATCTTGGGCTCGAGAAGGGGCCATGTCCAGAGCAGAGACAGAATGCTTGTTCAACTCATAAGCCTCAGGGCTCTTTTGAGGGATGAGTCTTATAAACCTTACAGTATTAAAGAAATGTGAGATATTATTTTGGGTAATTCATTAACACTAGTTAAATTTTTAGTCCCCTCTCACTCTAAAATGTCTGATTTATTCAATGAAGTCTAAGTTATGACCTTGAGGCCTTGCAAATCCAAACTTGCCTTGCTTCTGAATCATGACAGAAAAAGTTTATTCTGTTCACATGGGATCTTTCATATTTCTTCACTTTATTACACTCTTACAAATTAAAAATCAACGATTCAATATTGATGTCTAGATAACACATTAATCTGAAAAAGGTGACTGTTCCTGAAGGAAAAGTAATATCATTCATGTAGTTCTAGAAATGTTAGCAAAAAAGCAAGAAAACAAACAAGCAAAAAAAGAAATGAAAAGCTTAAAGATAGATAAAATTATCCCTACTTGCTGATGGCATGATGATTTACTTAGAAAGTTCTTGGACATAAGCAACTATACCAATGAAAACAATAGCTTTAGGAAAGTTGCAGGCTACAAAATAAGCCTACAAAAATCAAAAGCATTTCTATAGAATAACAAGGAGAATAGGAAGGAAATAAATACTTATTAAACACCAGTTATATGCCAAGCATTGTGCTAAGTGATTTACAAATATTATTTCATTTGATCTTCGGAAAAATCCTGTGGGGTAAGTGCCATTACTCCTATACCAAATTTAAACAAGAATAATAAAAAGGGAAATGCTCTTCAAAATAATAAAACATAAAACATCAGAGGCTTAATCTGTAAAAACACACAAAAAACTTATATGGATTCAATTGAAAAGAGTTCTTTAAAAAAAACATAAGTAGCTGGAAGGATATTCAGTGTTCATGACTAGGCTGTGCCAACATCATAAAAATGGCAATGCTACCAAAGTTAAATTGCAGTTTTAATGCTGTCCCAATGAAACTCTCAAAGATATATGCAGAGGGGGTCAGCTGGGTAGCTCAGTGGATTGAGAGCCAGGCCTAGAGACAGGAGGTCCTGGGTTCAAATCTGGCCTCAGACACTTCCCAGCTGTGTGACCCTGGGCAAGTTAGTTAACCCCTCATTGCCTAAAATATATGTATAACCTCTGAACATATATATATATATGTATACATATATAC
>NW_025354399.1:0-5326 GCF_016433145.1 Gracilinanus agilis
CATATTATATATATATATATTTTTTTTTTGTTGAGAATTTAAGTGAGTGTGAAAATCTAGAGTGTGACTCACACTGAAATAGTGACTGCATCAATCATAGTTTTTTGATCTTCATTAAAGCACAAAAATGGCACATTCTGTACCCATGGAATATCTTTCCACAAGTCACCCAACTTCTATCACGGATCAGTTCTTCCTGGAGCCTACATTTTGTGGGGTAGTAAAAAGTGCCCTCCTTTTTTTTCTCTTTAAACTTATTTTTTTTCTTCTGGACTTCAAAACTATTCCTATGCCCAGGTACCTTAATCCTACCATAGCCCCTTCTCCATCTCCATTTTATGTATATTCTTGACCTATTAGAATGTCAAATCCTGGAGGGCAGGGACCATCTATGTATCTGTTTCTATTCATATATTCAAGGCTTAGCACAATGCTTATTATGTAGGAATCACTTAAATTCCTTCCTCCCTCCCTCCCTCCATTTGTTTATTTGTTCATCCATTTGTTTCTTCCTTCCTTCCTTTCTTGTGTGACTTTGGCAAGTCACTTAACATCTTCCATCTTCACTCTTCTAATCAATAAAGCAAAGGCATTGGATTAGATAGCCCTCTGAGGTTCCTTCTAGCCTCAGTGACTTAATTCTTCCTCTGTTGAAATCTCACTTGGATTTCTAGAAGTAGATAAACTCTAGAATTATCTACAACTCTCCTTGTTTATATTGGAAGTCTTCCTTTTTCAAGGAAAAGAAACTAAAAACATTTTATGTAACTTTCCTTTATGTGATCAGTAGGAATTCGCTCTTTATCTTTCCTATTCATTTTTATTGAGAATTTAAATCAGTGTGAAAATCTAAAGTGTGACTCACACTGAAACAGTGGCTGCATCAATAATAGTTTTTTTGATCTTCATTAAAGCACAAAAATCTAAGAATTTCACAGAATATAAGATCTGGAAGGCACCTCAGAGGTCATCAATTTGAATCTGTAGTTGAAAAAGACCCCCACATTCCTTAATTAACTAGTCTTTTTACAAAGAGCTTCAGTGAGAGGCAACCCAATCCCTCCCTAGGCAGCTCATTCTTCTAGGATGATTTTATAGGCATAATTTTGACAATTTTAAGTATTAGGAAATTCCCCCTATCTTTGCTCTGGTTGTCCCTTTTCTAATTTTCACCTGTTCCTCTTCTATAGTGAAATAAAGTATGTTTAAACCTTTTTCCATGTGATAATACATCCAGGGCCCGAAAACAATCACTCTCTCCCCAAAGTGGGCTTAGAATCAGAATTCCATCCATTTCATCCTCATATTGTATGAGCTTGAGTACCTTCACCATTGGGTACCTTTGTATGGCTGCTCCTTTGGCTTATGGATTTCCTTCCTAAAACATGATGTCTAGAAGGGAACACAGAAATCTATTTGTAAACTGAGTTCAGTGGGCAGAGTTGAGAGAGATTAGGACTTCTCTTGGGTTAGGTCACTAAACCTTTGTTCAGTGAAATCTGTTTTTAACATTCTTTTATTTGTATATTCTGTCTGGGGGCAGCTGGGTAGCTCAGTGGATTGAGAGCCAGACCTAGAGATGGGAGGTCCTAGGTTCAAATCTGCCCTCAGACATTCCCCAGCTGTGTGACCTTGGGCAAGTCACTTGACCCCCATTGCCTACTCTTACCACTCTTCTGCCTTCGAGCCAATACACAGTATTGACTCTAAGACAGAAGGTAAGGGTTTAAAATACATACATATATATATATGTATGTATATATATATATATACGTATACATATATATATTCTGTCTTGAAATTTTAGAACTGATTTTTAATCAATATGTAAATTTTATCTAATCACATTTGTCCCTACATTATGACCTGTTTCCTCACCCTCAAAATAGAGCCTGTCTCTTTTATGTAATATGTTTCTTTAATTTCTAGTACTGTAACATCTGAATATTTGAAGATGAGCATGTTCAACTATGGACTTTTTGAAGTCATTTATAAAAAAATTTAATATTTTAGGGTTACATATTTCAGAGGGAACTCAGGTAGACATAGCAGGAAGGAAATGAAGCAAACATTTGGTACCTACTACATGTCAGGCATTATGCTAAGCACATTATAAATATTATCTCAATTGATCTTCAAAAGAATCTAGGGAGAAAGATATGACTATAATTCCCCTTTTTACAGATTAGGAAACCAAGGCAGGGAGATGTTGAGTGACTTGCCTATAGTTGCACAGTCAGTAACTGACTGCAGCAGGATTAAAAATCAGGTTTTTTGTTCCAGGTCTGTCAGTCTATCCATTCAACCAATTAGCTACTTCTAATACACTTTAAAAAATATTATTCTGAAACAGGTTCATAGCCTTCACTAGACTGCCAAATGAGAGCATAACACAAAAATGTTTGAGAATCCTGAATTATAGATGAATCTATAGGTCTGAGAGTCATTTGCACAAATATGGAAAAAGAATATATAGGAGCCAATAAGCTGATAAAACCAGCACTTTTCCCTCTTCTATACAGTCTCACAAAAATCACTGATAGTAACATCATTTGAGACTAGTAATTCACTTATATTAGAGTTCAGATAGGAACTGAGATTCACTCTTACTCTCCCTATTTTTCTCATCATTATCAACATCTATTAGCTATTTTTGTTCCATTTTTCCCAATATTAAGATCATTCTCATGCACAGAGAAAAGAGAAACAAAATCAGAGTTTAATAATACTCTCTTCTTTGCTCTTTTTCCCATCTTTTAAAAAATCATTATTTATTTATTAGCATCTTAAATTTTGTTTTAGTTCCAAATTCTCTCCTCTCTTCTATCTTCCTTCCCTAAGAGGGCCAGCAATATGGTTCCATTATACATGTGAAATCATGAAAAATATTTCTATATTAAACCATGTCATAAAAAGCAAAAAATAAAGAATATGATAAAATTGAACTTCAATTTTCACTCAGAGTTCTTAAGATCTATTTCTTGAGGTGAATAGCATTTTTCATCAAAGTTCTTTTGCAATTGTCTTGAATCATTTTCTTGTTCAGAAGAACTAAATTTTTCTCAGTTGATCATCCTTATAAAACTTGTTACTGTATGCAATGATCTCCTTGTTGTACTCACTTAATTTTGTATTGGTTCATATCTCTTCTCTTCTCTCTGTTGACTGTTATTGTAACAATAGTTACAGTCCTTATTGAATCCTCTTTCCTTTATATAGTTATCTCTGTCTCTGTTTCTGTTTCTTTCTCTGGTCTTTGTCTCTGTCTCTGTTTCTTTCTCTGGTCTTTGTCTCTGTCTCTGTCTCTGTTTCTCTCTCTGTCTCTGTCTCTCTGTCTTTTTCTGTCTGTCTCTCTGTCTGTCTGTCTGTCTGTCTGTCTGTCTCTCTCTCTCTCTCTCACACACACACACACACACATACACTTTTTCTAAGACTGCCATTAACTTTTCTCACAAACTCCAGGCCCTTTTGCAATAACTTTTGTAATTTTATTCTTAGACCAACTTTCTTTGCTTTTGTATTTATTTCTTGTGACCCAACTTTGCTTCTTTCTTTTATGCATTTTGCTTTAATTTTTTTAAAGTTATTTCATGAGTTTTGTTTACATTCATTTCTGTCTCTTTGGGGACATTTCTGTCTAATCTGTCTCACTGACTTTGTCTTGTCTCTTCCTCTGTATCTGTTTCTCTATCTTCCTTTTCCAGCTCCTCCCTCCTTATATTTTCTTTATGCATTCCTAAAAACTACCCATTCTGTTCTGTGCTGACTTTCCCTATAAATTTGCATTCTGTAATATCTTAATTTCCCTTTTTATAAATTTTTTGAAACCTGGTCTGTTACAACTCAGAGTGGTTGTCAGCCAATGCTTGGCTTTCCCCTCCTCTTTCACAAATTTTAAGATAAAGCAGGCATTTCATCTCAATTTCCCTATCTTCTCACCTCAGGGATTATATGGCTTGAAAACACCTGATAGGTTATGTACATAAATATAATTATGTTTGAATAGAAGAAATGCCTTCCACTTTCCATGTCCAACCATAAATTATTAACTAAACTCTCACATTCTACAGGAAGCCTTTCCCAGTCCTCCTTAATTCCCCTGCCTTCCCTCTATAAGTCATTTCTTACTTCTCTTCTACACAATTTATTTTTATATATTGATTTTCTTGTCGTCTCTCCCATTAGATTGTGAATCCTTGAGGACAAGGACTATCTTGACTCTCTTTGTAACCCTAGGATTTGAGCAAGCATCTTGCCTAGGATTGTTGGTACCTGTGTGATTTTAGACACTACATTTAACTGTCTGAGGCCACCTTTTTCCTGCTCATAAAATTAAAGGTCTGGGACAAGATCAATATATGGTTCTATTATATTAAGACCCTCTTGCTGAGAATTGTTACATGTTTTGATTTTTATTACATAAGGGAAATAACAGTAAGAGTGAAAATAAGTGCAGTGAGTCTCACTGAATAAAGAACAAGAATGACAAAAGCTTATTTTTAAAATGGATATGCATCTTATTACCAGTCAATTTCTAAATCTGAAAAATATAGGAATAGCTTATTTTGACAGAGTTATTAAAACCATGGCACACTATTGCATGAACTATAATAACAATTTGGGAAAACAATTTGAAATTATGCTAAAGAAAAATAACTAAACTGGGCATAATTTTGTCCCTAGATAATCTACCACTAAGCATGAACTCTAAAGAGGGCAATGAGCAAAAAGAAGGGCCACATGTGTTCTAACTGCAATATCTATAACACTATGTTTTATAGTTGCTAAGAACTATGAACAAAAAAAAATAGTGCCTATTGTTTGGGGAAGGTCTAACCAAGTCATGGTATGCAAATATAATGGAATAGTACTATGTAATAACAAGCAATACATATACCAAATAAAAAGAATCATGGCAAGACATAAAATTGAAACAAAATGAAGTAGAGGGACCCAAGAATCAGTATGCAAGTCACTACAAGAATGTAAATGGAAAGTCAATAACAGTTACATGACCAAAGTTAATGCTTTGAAGTTATAATGACCAAGTTTTGCACTCAAAAGAGATATAAACTATCTCCCTTCATCTTTATTTGTAGAAGCAGTAGTCTATAAGAATATAGGACTTGCATTTAATGTCATACTTCTTCTTTGTGTTAGTTTTCCAGAACCATGTTTATTTCCTCCTATGCTTTATATTTTTGATATGGGATGGCTCTCTCGCAGGGTATAAGGATGAAGGAGAAAGATATTTTGGAAAATTTAGGTGATATGAAAATAAAACATATATATATGACATATATACATATGTCATATATATATGTAT